>NC_138548.1:128069820-128352320 GCF_964273705.1 Natrix helvetica
GAGAGAGCTAGAGAGAGAGAGATGATAGATAGATAGATAGATAGATAGATAGATAGATAGACAGACAGACAGATAAATAGATAGATATTGAGAGAGAGAGAGAGAGAGAGAGAGAGAGAGAGAGAGAGAAATAGATAGATAAACAGACAGACAGACAGACAAATAGATATTGATAGAGATACAGATAGAAATAGAGATAGAGAGAGATGATAGATAAATAGATAGATAGATAGATAGATAGATAGACACAGACAGACAGACAGACAAATAGATAGAGATAGAGATAGATAGAAATAGAGAGATAGATAGATTAGATAGATAGATAGACAGACAGACAGACAGACAAATAGATATTGATAGAGATACAGATAGAAATAGAGATAGAGAGAGATGATAGATAAATAGATAGATAGATAGATAGATAGATAGACACAGACAGACAGACAGACAAATAGATAGAGATAGAGATAGATAGAAATAGAGAGATAGATAGATTAGATAGATAGATAGACAGACAGACAGACAGACAGACAAATAGAGAGAGAGAGAGAGAGAAATAGAGAGATGATGATAGATAGATAGATGATAGATAGATAGATAGATAGATAGATAGATAGATAGATAGATAGATAGATAGACAGATATAGATAGATAAATATTTAGAGAGAGAGAGAGAGATAGACAGACAAATAAATAGTGATAGAGGTAGAGGTAGAGAGATGATAGATAGAGAGATAGACAGATAGACAGATAGACAGATATAGATAGATAAATATTTAGAGAGAGAGAGAGATAGACAGATAAATAGATAGATATTGATAGAGAGAGCTAGAGAGAGAGAGATGATAGATAGATAGATAGATAGATAGATAGATAGATAGATAGATAGATAGATAGATAGACAGACAGATAAATAGATAGATATTGAGAGAGAGAGAGAGAGAGAGAGAGAGAGAGAGAATAGATAGATAAACAGACAGACAGACAGACAGACAGACAGACAGACAAATAGATATTGATAGAGATACAGATAGAAATAGAGATAGAGAGAGATGATAGATAGATAGATAGATAGATAGATAGATAGATAGATAGATAGATAGATAGATAGATAGATCACACAACCCATATATAAACTTAAAGCAGATAACATACTGCGTTTATGTAATGTATGGGACAAGTCAACTCAAAAGTTCTCACTTGATCCACAAATATCCAGGCTCAATTTAAAAAATTGGTGAAATATAGCAACCATGATATAGATCCGTGATGGCGAACCTATGGCATGCGTGCCACAGGTGGCACACAGAGCCCTCTCTGCAGGCTGTTACCCAGCATTCATGCCTCCCGCCAACCAGCTGATTTTTGGGTTTGTCCTGCAGGCGGGAGACATGCGCGCATACATTTCTCCTCACTTTCTGCAGCCCGTGCCTTCCCAGATCTCTGGAGGTTCCCCCCCGCCAAGCGCTTCTTTTGAGTAGCGAGGCTTTCCCCCCTCTCAGCGCTGTTTTGAGACAGGAGGCTTTCCCCCCTCCCAAGCGTTGTTTTGGGATGGGAGCCCAGCCACCCCCATCATTTTTATCCAGTGGCTACATGAACTTTGGAGCAACACTTTAGAAAACAACAAGCTGAAGAAAACGAAGGCTATAGGATTGTTATTGCATCCATCAAACCAGCATTTTGTCACATATTTTAAGAAATTGTGCAAACTGCCTGACTATGGCACAGCCAGGGGGAGAAAGAGCTCGTAAGGAAATGAGAGCCTTCTCTGCACATATGTTAATTTGCACATTGGAAATAAGCAATCTGTTGCCTCTCAGTTTTGGGGGAAGCAACTCCCCTCAGCTTGCAAATGTGACCTTTCGCACAGGTTTAATGCTGGTGCTGCCTATCAAAATACAACTTCCATTGTGGGAGGGTGCAAATCTGCGCAAAGATACTTGTGGAAAGTTTGTTTGGATTCTAATGCTCATTGATGTTGATCACTTTAAATGCAAGAGGATGAGGTTATTTTAAAGTCAATGATAAGACAATCAGTTTGGAGATAATTAGAGCTGGGAAGCATTTCATAAATTTGCCCTTGGTGTAGGAAGGTAGCACCCATCCCTCTCCTAGGAGAATGAAATATCCTAGGAAATATTAAAAAGGCAGAATATTTCCCCTAAAAAGAGAAGTAGAAATTCAAGAGAGGCAGAAACTCAGCCGCCCCCACCTTTGTCAATGGCCATTAGGGGTCTTGAGCCCCTCTATTCTACATAACAAACATCTACCCCCTTTAGGCAGAGCCATCTAGCAAACAGAAACTCAACACATGGCATCTGGGAACTCAACCAACCTTGGGACTCAAAAGACACACAACCTACAGAGTTAGCTAAGACCCCCCACCTCACCCCTGGGAATCTGACAACCAATCATAATACATTTCTTAGACAGTAACAGGAAACTGAGAGGTGGGGCTGAACAGAGAGTATAAAAAACTCAGGAACTCTCAGCAAGCCCCCTTTCCCCCCTCTTTTCTTCTTCACCCAACATCTTGAAGTATGTGATCAACCTTTTCTGTTCAGGACCTCAAACCATGTGATTCTGTCCACCATTAAACAATCTTTCCAAGCAGCCTCCATGTTTCCAGTGTCTTTTTCCTCACTTGGAACTGAACCCAGAAGGACATTTCTTCCAACACTGGCAAAGGAGAGAACTCAGAACTCCCCCCCCAAAGATCAACATGTGATAGGCATAGAAAAACACAACTTTTAAAAAAAAATCTCTCCACCAATAATTGAAGTCAGTTAAGAAAACTACAGGGTTTGACTAGCCAACACCAAGCTCTCTTCCCTTTCCTCCTGAACGCCTCTGTTTATCCTGGGGAGGGAAAAACCTCTTTGAGGCTTTTTCCTTCATAGTCTGGACCTGAATCTAATCAGGATGACCATGAAGTGGATAAAGGCTTGTCTGTATCCTCCGCTGAGATGGACTTGCTGTTATAGTCCCAACCAGCTGCTGAACCTTCCAGGAGCTGAATTTAGAGCTTCTGGTACATTACATCCTTTGACTTCTGAAGAACAGTCAGGAACAACTTTATTAAGTTGGATTCCACAGCCAGAAAGAGCCAGATCACTTTGTCTGAATAGTCCAAATCAGGAAAAGGCCAGGTAGACCAATGCCCCCCTCCTCTGAACCAACCTGAATCTCCTGCTCCAAAAATCCATGGCTTCAGAAGGTTAAGAAGCATGGTGAGTTGGCCCAACTGAAAAACACTGGTGAACAGCTATTAATAAGTGACCCCATCTCCCTTCCCTTATATATGTGTATATATATATACACATACATGCACACACATACATACATACACACACACGCACGCACACATATATATGCTTAGTGGCTAATACATCTGCCTAATATGTAATACAGCCCAGGTTCAAATCCCAGCAAAGGTATGGCTAGCTGATGAGAGCTAAATACCTTGAAATAGATCTATACTAGTCTCCCTTTATTTATTTATCAGCACAAATACAACACAAACATAGCAAAGGCGACATTAAAAATAAAAATATGGTTTTCTGCCTGCATGATCTTCTGTGATGAGCCGAAGGACAGAAAGAGGGAGTAGTGACCTTCCTCCCATATTTAGGCATACCAGGGGTTGTAACACAAATACATATACATATACATATACATATACATACACATACACATACACATATACATACACACACACACACACACACACACACACACACACACACACACATGGTGTATTCTCAGACCCCTTTATTTTTTCCCTTATTATTTCTCTTCCACCCTCAGCCCACATTTTTACCTCCCCTACTGAAGGCACATAGATGAATACTCCTCCTCTATTTTTCCAAAACATGATTTCTCTTATCTAAAGTTTGGGGAAGTTCTGGCTTCCATAGAGCACTGTCTCCCCAATGCTACTTAGATTCCACTTTTCCAACAACTTCTCCTTCACGGTTATTTCTTATTGAAATATTTTGTTGTTCCTTAGTAATATCCAACCCCTTTGTCAGAGACCTAAGTGGTCATCATTTTGGATATCCATATTCACTCTAGAATCCATAATTTTAAATGTTTTGCCATTAAAATATCTTGCTTATGTAGAGGTGGTCCCTGAATAAAAGTGACTTCTGAAACTCAATTATAGAGTCCCTGGCAGAGGACAAATTTGTACTGTGGAGCTCTTGACTTGTAGCTTTCTTTCTTAGGCATGTTACTAGATACTTCCATTCTGATTAGTAGTTGCATTTCTGTGCAGAGGAAAGCACTTTAATTCAGAATCAATAACTCTAATTTAGTCTCTAGTAATACACTTTCTTGGGGGAAGAATGGAAAAATATGTACAGGAAAGTATAATATATAGTATATTAACTAAAGGATCCTGTCAAGGCCTTTCCACTTGGTCTGCCTTGTTCTTAACTTTAGCACTTTGACCCTGGCTTTTACTTTCTTGGGGAAAAGAGGTTGGCTGCATTCCCATCTGATATCTTGTGGCATCTGGTTTAAAAGCTCTTCATGGTTCATTGGCTACAACTTCGCTTCCTTGTTTTGTGACTCAGAACAGTGGTACTCATAAAACCAAGTTATGCATATAGTATAAAGGCTTGGCAATGTAAGAACGTAGCTTTATTGGTTTAGAAATCCATTCCTTTGACTTTGATTTTAATATGGTTTCTGGATGCAAGTTTTTTTCAGAACTGCTTGGTCAGAACTGGAATACACAAGGTGCTGGTTTTGACCTTCAAAGCCCTATATATGAGATCAGGTTATTTGAGGGAATATCTCTTCCTAGTTATATCCACCTATCCCATCAGGGCCAGTAGAAGAGGCATGCTCAAGATCCTATCTGAGAAGAAGTTCCATTTAATGTCGCCCAGGAGACATACTTTTTCTGTTCTAGCTCCTGCTCCCTGGAACATTCTTCCTTCTCCTGGAGGGAGATTAGTTCCATCTCTGTTAGCCTTTCAGAAAGTCTTGAAAACATGGTTTGTCTGTCAGCCCTGGCAATCCATGGTGAGCCTGCAAAGTGGTCGTATGTATGTATGTGTGTGTGTTACAACCCCTGGTATACCAAATATGGGAGGGAGCTCACTACTAATCCCAGTAAGGGTATGGCTGGCTGATGAGAGCTAAATAGCTTGAAATAGATCTATACTAGTCTCCCTTTATTTATTTATCAGCACAAATACAATACACACACACACACATACACACACATCGGAATTATATATATACTGGAATTATATTGAAAGTTTAAGAAACAAAAATAATACAATCTAAAATAAAATAAGAAGGAAGAAAGAAAGAAAAAGGAAAGAGTGCTTAAAAAAGAGGGAAAAAAAGAAAAATAGAAAAGATAGAAAAAATATATAAAAAGGTCACTTCCGATCTTCTTTGTGGCAGTTGTAAGTACAACTGTAAGTTTATCTTTCTCTCTAAATCTACATAGTGAATCTTCTTCATTCCAGGGGTGGGATGCCGGGGGTTCACATGGGTTTGGGCGATCCTCTAGCTAGGATTCTGCCCAGTTTGGTGAACCCCGAAATGCAACCTCTGGGTGGCCACGCCCACCCCTCCCCTCCCCTGCCAGGAGTCTCCACATGGCCTGTTCATCATGCCAGGTAAGTGCAGGGCCTGCGTGGAGGTTCGGGAGGGGGGAAAACGGGTCTACCTGAGGGTCTGGAAGTCTGGAAATGGGCCGGTTTCCGGCTTCTGGAGGGCCTCTGGAGCCCAGGGGAAGCAGTTTTCACCCTCCCAGAGGCTCGAGGAATGCCTCCGGAGCCTGGGGAGGGTGAACCCCCCCGCCGCCGTGCTGCAGGAGGCCAACTAGGCCATGCCCACCACGCCCACGCCCACCCAGCAACAAGGCAGCAAACCCATTGCTGCAATTTTTGAAGCCCAGCCCTGCTTCTTTCTATGATCTATCTTTTTAATTTAATTGTCATAACCATGGATCATATGTTCACTTTTTTCTGTCTTGCACAAAAAGTCCATAAGGGATTTCCAGTCAACAATAATCATATACATTGTCTTTTCCCTAATCAAACAGGTCAATTTGGCCATCTCATCAAGTTCTGTCATCTTCACCATTCCTCCTTTGTAGGTGTTGCCAGATATTTCCCACTCCGTGTACAATAATCTGGGTTCAATTATCATTAAAAAAAGTAAGTTCCATGACTTTTCCACCAACTTTTTATCCATCAATCCTGAAGAAAAAAATATGGCTTCAGTTGTATATTAATTTTTTTAATCCTCTAAATCAGTGTATGCATTTGAATGCAAAACCTTCTAGCTGTTTTACACATCCACCAAGTATGGTGGATGATATAATGGTCCTTCTTATTTTTTAGGCTTCCAACCTCGACCCGAAATACCTTTATACATTCCAGATAATTTTTTGATGTCATATACCAATGGTGCATCATTTTATAAAATTTTCTTTATGATTGAAACATAGTGTAAATTTCAGTCCTTTGAATAATAAAGTTTCCCATTGTTCCAACTGTACACTATAACAAAAAATTAGCCCACTTTATCATATATTTTACTAGTTCTTTTTGAATTTTAATAAAAGTATATACATTTTAACAATCACATGTTCATTATTTGTACTCACTTCTGTTTCAAAAGCAGTCTTAAAATATACACTATCGTAAATTCTTTTGTCTACTTTGAATCTTTTTGATAACTACATTGAAAAACTATTTACAGCTATCTCTCTTTACCTTCAGATGTTCTCTTGATTTCATTTTATCTTCTCTGTAATGAAACTCTAGTATCTCACAGTATGTTAATCATTTCTCTGTGTGCCTATTATTTCTCCTCTATAAATGTTTTTTTGTGCTGGGAGCCACAAAGGTGTTTTCAGTCAAAACCTGGATTTATATCTATTCCATATTCTCAACATGGCATGTCTAGCATAATGATTTTTAAAACCATTATGACTAAAACTAAAAATAATATGTTTCATTGTTATAGCTGAAATGAGGAGACTTGTAACTCTCTAAAGATTAACAGATATATATAAGGTGACCAACTTTTTTACAATGAAAAGGAGGACAAATAAATTGGAAAAAAATATCGTAAATAAAAGAAATATTTTATTCATTGCAACAACAATACACTAAAATGTGATATATGCATAATAAAAACATTTGTAACATTTTATATTGTAATTATGCTTACATGCCTGTTAATTATTATTTAAATGAGTACTTTTCCATTGAATTAATATTTTTTGTCAATGTATCATCTTCTAACAATATATTGGAAATATCTGAACAAGAAATATCCTTCATATTGAATTTTACGGCAAGTGCTGCAGCAAGAGTATCAACATTCAATCTCAATTTCTCACTTGTCGAAAAATCATTGGCAATTGAAAAAACTCTTTCAACTGCTGCATTAGTTCCAGGGCAGCACAACGTAAATTGAACAAGTATAAATAAATTTTCACATGGAATATGTTCATTTTTGAAATGGCTGAAAATATCCACCCATCTTTTATCAATTTCAACATGTTGATTTTCCCATTGTATTAATTTTTCAGAATTTAAATATATATTCAGTCTTCTAATTTCTTCAAAGAGACAATTGTCGTCTATTTTAATGTCTAGCATTTCTTTAAATAAAAATTCAACACAAGATTCAATATCTGTCCAATATACTTGCGATGAAGTAAAAAAACACCATTAAAAACTGTTTAATAAAGCGTGAATTGTACTTACCTCTGTATAATTGAATATTCACTGAGAAAGAAATAATTACCGTGTCATTCAATTGCCAATGTGCCGTGAGTCTACTGCGTGCGTATGTGCCGTGTCATGTTTCAGTAAGAAGTAAACAAAGCCACTTGCACGCGGCGCTCTCAAGGTCTCCCGTGCGGAGCGCATGCGTCTCATAATCGCATCTTATACTGCACTATACGGAGCCTTGACGAATTGTCATGTCAAATACAAATACGTCACATAATGCGCAACAGATTAGTCTTCAAATATCGAAAAGGAGGACATGTAGGAGGACACTTTTTGAACTTACAAAAGAAGGACTGTCCTCCCTAAAGGAGGACGGTTGGTCACCTTAATATATAACAATTCATGGATTAGAGCAGTGGTCCTCAACCTTTGGTGCTTGGCGCCCAGCGGAGGGGGACAGAGGGGAACGGGACCAGTGTGCACACAGCTCGACTTTGCATGTGTGCCAGCCTGCCACTCCCACAAGTTGAGATGTGCCCACATATGCACCCGCTGCTTGCATGGCCCAGTTGCAAATAGGCCATGACCCAGTACTGGGCTGTAGCCCGGGGGGTTTGGGACCCTTGGATTAGAGGTCATAGCACAATACATGCAAAACATAACACAGCAATTCTATTTATATTATATGTAAATGCATGCACAGAATATTCACAGACAGAACAATCAATCCATTTGGCTTATTTTTCTGGTTCATTTGATTTAGTGTTTCCTTTTTTAATGTAGAGATGCTCAGAAACAAAAGAAGCCAACTCTTGATACACTGCAAACAATGAAAAAGTGGAACCATTGTTACATTTTTCTTTAAAAAAAATCTGTTTTGTGACAGTCATTTAGTACAATATTCCAATCAGCCATAGACATTTCTTGCTATCTGAATATCTGTTAAATTAACCAACAGTTCCCTCTGCTGGTTAGAAGGTGCTTTGTAAATGACTCAGGCAGTTCTGATATGGAAAGGATTGCCTTAGACATCTAATCTATAATCTCTCTATTCCTAGCTCTGTTACTGCTTCATACACATGTGCTGAAATTCTGATAAACAATTGCAATCCTAAAACATCACAGGACAAAGTGCGGTGCAAAGTGAAAACTTCAACTGTTCCACAATTTGTCCCACATTTCCTGTGAGTGCTGGCCTAGAATTTATAAATTATATAATCTATCAATAATAATTATAATACATATGAAATAATTTAAGCTTCAGATAGGTATACCTTTAAGCCAGAAAGGTATTTCTTTCAACAAAGTTATTCAGAGAAAGATGCAACAAAATATACAGCTGGATAGTGCATCTCATATTGCTTAGGACTACTGTACATAACTTCCATTCTCCTATTATTGAGGCTTACTTTGCATTCGTTGATTCTTTTCATGTATGTGATATTATTGCTGAGAGGAGCCCTCCTTTTGAACTTTGATCTGAAACTTCCATCTTTTCATGCATAATATATCAGATTCTCACTCAAATTCTGTGCCTAGATGAGGGATTTAGACAGAAGACCTTGTATAATCATTGGATTTATCACAATCTTATGTTTTTAATATTATTGGCAGGACTTAGAATTAGGCTGAATGTGATCACTGTACTGGTGTTGGCCAGTAGGAGAGGTAGGCAATGAAAATGTCCTGTACCTCCTAACAGCAGATAATGGTACAGCTAATGTGGGTGACTGGAATGATCTGGACTGAATGGTCTTATGTTCCCCACAGTACTTAATCACACATTTGTCTCTTATTCCTCTCTGCCATTCCATGAACTTCAACTGGGTTTCCATTCCTGATCTTTCAGAGTAAACCAGAGAAACTGTTTGCCACTCTGGGGAGGGAAATGTTGTAAACATTTTCAGTTTCACAATTTAAATGTCCCCCCCCCCCCCCGCGGCCCATTTTTGCTCCCAGAAGGATGCAGCGAGGACTAATAGGCCCAAAACGGAGGGTGGGTTAGGGCGGGCCCGTTTTTGCTCCCAGGGGGCAGGAGGGTGAGTGCTGCCTGTCACTTCCCCTGGCCACGCCCATAATGGCCATGCCCACCTAGCCAGTCATTAGGGCAGAGAACCGGTTGTTAAATTATTTGAATCCCACCACTGATCCCATACCATTCCAGACAAATAGCTGTCCAATCTCTTCGTTAGAAACCCCCAGTAACGGAGAACCCACAACTTCTGAAGACAAGCTGTTCCACTGATTAATTGTTCTTACTGTCAGGAATTTTCTCCTTAGTTCTAGGTTGGATCTCTCTTTGATAAGTTTCCATAAGGAGAGAGCTTTGAATCAAATAAATGTTAAATGTACCGTAGTTGTCCACTGCTGAAAAAGTTGGCACATTGTTACCAAGTATTTGTTAGCCAAGCATTTAGCAAACTCCTAGAGAGGGGGGGGGGGGTCTTGAGACAAACTGCAACTCCATAGTTACAAGTTTATATTGCTGCTTGTTGCCTAATTTCAGCTTGCCTTTTCTCATTTTCCCACCTAGAGATGAAGCATTGAGTGTCAGTTTGAGTGCCAAAGCATATTGTTTACACTCTGCAATCCTTGAGCAAAATAGTCATCACTTTTTGCAACATAAATAGATGATGTCTCATTTATTCCAATAGCTTTCCCTTTCCTTTCCTTTCTTGTTCTTTCCTGTCCCGTCCCGTCCTTTCATTTCATTTCCCATTTCATTTCATTTCCTTCTACAGTAATCTTTCTAACCTAGTACTTGCATTAGTAGCTAAGAAATTCAGAGAGGTGCAGATCTCAGGAATCCATCTTGCAAAGATTAATCTACAAGCACTAGAGCAGCTGTGAGGTCCACCTGCTAAACAGTGTGAACAGTTTCCTGTTGCTTTATTCACCAGTTCTCTGAAGAAATACTTAAAAGGGTCTAATGTTCTTTTCTGAGTATTGTGGAGGGAAGTTTTGCAAGGGTCAGTTCCTCCTGGTAAGGTTGAATGTTCAGAATCAAAATTTGTGTACTGATAAAAGAACTCTCCAGAGCAGGCAGGTAAGTAAGGAACACACTCTGGATCATTTTATTTAACTGTGTAATCAAGAATAAGCAGGAAATTTGGGTGCATAAGAGTGAAAATGAGTATGACTGTGAATTATTCAGTAAAGTGTATTCTGTGGACAGACTTTTGAATGCTAAAGGTATTAAAGACTCAAACTGTTCTCTCTTTATACCTCCAAATGCAATTATTAGAAAGCTAGCGCACCTTTCCCCAATCTAGTACCCTTCTGGTGAGCTGCACTACAAGTCTCATCATCTGCAGCCAAAATACTTAGATCACACAGGATTCTGGAAGACATTTGTTCAATGCATCTGGAGGATATCAGGTTGGGAATGAAGATTAAACATTTTGATGAAAAGGTGGCTAATGAACTACTGCTGCAATAGTAATTAATTGCAATTAATCTGTAATTAAGTGTTAAATATTTCATAAAGTGGGATTCCCTTCACTTGATTATGCATTTTGCTTGCATGGTCAATCTTACCAATAGATTAATTGAAATAGCAGCAGGGGTGAGAATTGATGGAAAAAGAGACAGTGAAAAGCTACTGGGCTTATAATGACGAATGCATGTTATTCTGTTGAGCTTTTTTAAAATCCTTCATTGCATTGAGAAGAAAAGCTATTGTTCTCATCTAGAGATTGTTGGCCACTGGAAGTATTTTAGAGCCACTAGATTGAAGAAAACCTGAAGTCCAGAAGATAGTAGTTATAATCTGGACCTTAGAAGATATCATGCTGAGGAAGACAAGTTGCCTGAGAGCTCGCATCCCATCAAGAAGCTGGCATGAAGGCAAAATCTAGGATCCTTATCTCAATCCTTCCCAAAGATATAAAACATCAATGATATTGCTAATGCAAGCAAGGCAAGGCAAGACATGGGAGTCAAAACAATCACACTATAAATTTAATAGAACCAGAACTCAGTAAGCTTTCTTTACAGAATAGGAAAAGACTTTGCATGATGATGTAGCAGTAAATGGCAACAGTGAATTCTTCCACATGAGGGTAGTTCCAGAACCAGCTTCATTGGTGAATATGGCTTGTCACCTTCGTTCTCACCGCTTTTTTTTCCTAGTCTAAGTAGAAAAAGAGCTGCACAATGTCTTTTAATTGTTGGTGTTTGGAATCAAGCATCCTTAGGTAGATAGAGAATTAACCTTTACTTTAGATTAAAAATAAGGCTCTCCAAGGATAAGCCCTTGATTATTTCCATTATTGGTGCTCTGTGAGCTCCATTGTTTTCTTGCAGATGTTACATTATGTGTTTTTTAGGTTTTTTATTGAACACAAATTAAAACATTGGACATAGTCCTGGCAAAGTCTTTGCCATACATACTAAGATATAAAGTTATACATTATAACCACCATGCTTATTTACATTTGGTATATTCAGTATTTACAAATATAAAATTATCATCTTTCCAACCATGTTGCTTGGCTTTTATCTTATACATTTTCACTGTTATGGTTTCATACATAATTCTAATCTCCATTCTATAAATCTTAGTCATTGCTTATTTTGGGTCATTCCTTTTTAGTTCCAACCATCGATCAAATTTGTCCCAGATCTTATAATTCGTCTTTATTCTTCAGTTCCCACCACAGACATTTCATTATGGATGATGTTATCTGGCTTGCACAATAAAACATCTGCAAGAAAACAACCAAGCTCCCAGAGCACCAAGGACCCTTCATTTCAACCTTGAACTAGCAATATTCTCATCAGTATTTCCATTATTTCATTAATGCTGAAAAGAAATATTGAACACTAAATTTGCAAAACAATAGGAACATCCCTATGGGACATAAAGTTTTTTAAATCACTTCATTCCATATTAAAAGAGAATTTCCTTGTTTGAAAGTAGCTACTCTTAGCTGTAGAGTTTCTTCAGATCTCATAGTAAGATAGCTGATGGTGGTTCATCTTCTTTTGCTTTTTGGTTATAAGGATAATCCAATATCTCTGGAAGTCACCAAGATAGTATACAAAGCTATTCAGTCCCCCCCCCCCCATCATATGATACACAATAGTTGTAATTATGTACAGAAGATGTTTTGAAGTGCCATTGAATATTTGCGTAGTAATTTCCTTATATAGAGTTTCCCAAACCACCTTTGGCTGCTCAAGAGCTCTATAAATTCTGTTCTGCTTTTTTTTTATATGAATAATTGAGAGAGAGATTGTAAATCAAGCACTTCTCCTGCCTAGGTCTTCAAGAATATGAGTAATGCATCAACGTTGTTATACACAAAAACAACCGCTATAAAAAGAGGCGCTCATTAAAATTAAAAATATACAGGTTCAAAGAAGAACAATACTGATGTATTGCAAAACTATTAGGGGGGAAAAGATTTCTGGATTGCATGGATTTCTCCTTTTGTTTCTTTCTGTGAAGTTACAAAATCCAAGTTTATGTTTTCATAACTAAGAATAAAGATTGCTGGGATACACAATCACATAATGACCTTGTTAATCAGTAGCTGTTTTCATGTATTGTGTATTGATTTACCAGATCTATAGTGCTGCTCAACATAAACAATGTGGCTTTGAGTGATATACAACAAGAAAAAACTAGCCAAAAACTAAAAAACCATATAACATTAAAACATACAGTATATAAATATAAAATATAAAGGATTGGTAGGACCTTTCCATTCTTAAACTGTTTGGGGAAAACCTGGCTGGATGCTTTTATTGGAAATGCTATCGTATAGTTGAGATTTCCTTGCAGGCCTTTGGTGTCTTATGAAAGATGTTAAATGGCCATGGGCTTATCAATTGTCAAACTCCCACTTCATGACTGTTAACTAGGCAAAATAGTGCATCACAGGGCAACAATTTTTGAACCAAGGTACCTCAGATGGGCTGACTTATAGAATATATCCAAAATCCAGGACCCATGACTGTTGAGGATGTGAAATTTGGGGGTGTTGTGGCTTCTTCAGTGCTATTGGGTGTTTCTACACTATTGTGTTGCTATTGTTGTCATATGATTTTCAATACTCCATGACAGTTTCCCAGTCAATCTCTCAATCCCTCACTCCCTCTCCTAACCAGTAGGCTACATGTCTACAGGGAAGGGAAGGGAAGGATGGAACATCAGGGTACCTTTTCCAACCCATGTACCCCAACCCTCTCACTTATGCATTCCCCTAATCTGTGCTGCCCCTGCACTTCCCTAAGTGCCTTCCCTAACTGATGCAATGCCTCTTGCATGCCCCTGTGCATCAATTGCCTATGAATCTACTTATAATAATTATATAAGCAATAAATGTCATAGTCTGGTGAAATCAGAGACCGGAAAAAAGGAAAAAAACACACACTAAAACAACTATGATTTATAATGGTTATATGTCAGAACGAAGCCAAAATTGACAGTCCTTCTCTAAGTAGTGTCTCTTATCATGCATGTTTCACAATTTAAACATGTCAATAAAACTCCCAAATATCTGTCAGACCGATGAAATGAAGATCGTGTAATGTTTCACAACGCATCATTAAAAGCTCCTTACCTTGATGTTAAAAGTAAGGGGCTTTTAATCACCTTTACCCTGATGTTAAAAGTGTTTTGCGATAACATCCTTGCACCAAAATCAATCTAAAAACCTAAAATCAATCCCAGATCTATGGGATCCCATGTTGTTTTCTTTGTTCAGCCATTGAGCTGATTTTTTAACAGCTACAGGGTATCCAAATATGAGGGTGGTGGGGGAATTTTTTTTTTTTCATTTGCAAGTTTGAGTTTCTGCAGACCTTGTATATGTTTTCCTATTGGAAGGAAGCTGCCTCAGTCTCCTTTAGTCAGCCTCTCCATACCTCCCTTCAGAAGTGCAACTACCTTAGTGTTTTGGAGTGATCTTTTACTTTGACCATACAAAGATATCATAGAAGGAATCAAGAAAAGCTGCAGTGTTTCTCCCCGCCCCCATTTATGATGCTATAAACCAGCTGAGCCTTCTGCAGTCATCTCTGTATTCAGCTGGGTCTTGGTCCTGTAGAAGTCATCCTTCACACATGTACATCCCTCCTGCACATATTTATGCTGGATGCCTAGATGCTACAGTGGCTTAACATCATTAGCAGGGAGGCAGGGTTTGCCAGTGGCATTCATGAGATGAGCATTCTGCAATTTTAACAACTGTATGGAATTGTGTATGCCAAGTGCCATGTTCAAAGTCTATAAGCTTTTCTTTCTTTTGACCAATTTTGATCTCTGTTGGATGCCTTAAAGAATCACTTTATGATCAGGAGGTTGTCTTTTGTCTAAAAAAAAAGTTATTGACCTGTCTTTGCTTCATGTTCTACACAGGTCTACAGCAAGAGATCCAAGATGGGGGACAACATATTCAATTGGGACGATGTTCTGCTTTCAGGCATTCTAGATAACTATAGTTATTCCTTGAATGATACTCCAGATTACCTAGATGGACTTACAGAACCCTGCAAACCACAGCGTACAACAGTTACAATAAAATATATTGTAGCATTTATCTATTTTCTAGTCTGCATTTTGAGCCTGCTGGGCAACTCCTTGGTGATTCTGGTGGTGAGCTACAGCAAAGGAAACCATTCTGTTACTGATGTTTATCTCCTGAACCTGGCTATTGCCGACCTTCTCTTTGCAGTCACCTTGCCCTTCTGGGCTGTGTATCGAGCTCATGAGTGGATCTTTGGCATCTTCATGTGCAAAATCGCCTCAGTCCTGAAGGAAGTCAACTTCTACAGTGGTGTCCTCCTATTGGCCTTTATCAGTTTTGATCGTTATTTGGCAATCGTTTATGCTACTCGGGCAGCCACTCAGAAAAGGCACTGGGTCAAATTTGTCTGCTTCGGCATTTGGCTCTTTGCCTTCCTCTTCTCACTTCCTGTGATCCGCTTCCGGGATGTTTTTACAGTCCACAATCCCCCTCACACAGTTTGTTATGAGAACATTGGTGGGAATCAAACAACTAAATGGAGGGTAGTACTCAGAATTTTACCTCAGGTATTTGGTTTTCTCCTCCCCTTGACTATCATGATGATTTGCTACGGAATAACAGTGCACAGACTCTACCAGACAAAAAACAAGCAAAAGAAGAAGGCAATGAAAGTAATCTTGGCTGTAGTGCTGGTCTTTGTGATCTGCTGGCTGCCTTATAACATCACCCTTCTTTTTGATACTTTGTTGAGGCTTAACTACATTAAGGAGACCTGCTCTGTTCGAGACAGAATTGATGATGCTTTGTCAGGTACCGAGATGTTGGGAGTTGCTCATTGCTGTATCAACCCCATCATATACGCCTTTATAGGACAGAAATTCCGGAACAACTTCCTCAAGATCTTGGTCTCACAAGGTATGATCAGCAAAGAGATCCTGATTCGATATAGGAGGGGATCAGGCTTTTCATCTTCATCTGGTAACACTTCAACTACCCTGTAATAAATTTGCCTGGCAGAAGAAAAGGCAACTGAAAAAATTCTTTGTCTGGACAACCTGGCATCTTCTGTGGTGATACATCAAAAACTGTAGAGATCACTCTTTGCTTTGCTCTGGGAATGCTACTAATGTTGTTGTTAAAAGCTCCGTTTATTTCTCTGAAAAGAAATTTATCCGAGTTGTGTGATTGGTCTTTCGATTTCCTTCCTTCCCCTAATTTTTATCACTTTTCTTATTATAATATGGTGGTTGAGGACATTGGCTCCCTAAGCAATGTATTAAGAACTGTACCTACTTTGATATAAAAGCTTGGCTTATGGATCGCAGCTGAATAGACTTTGCATAATCAAACTACATTTAGTTTTGACTTCATCTCCATTAAGGATTTGTCTGTTAAACAGAGGGTTTACTGCAAATAGACCCATTTATATCAAATTATTCCACAAATGACTTAACTTTAATCACATGACATGCATTTGGTTTTAACAGAAATTTGGATTTAATGGTCCCAGCCTCACCCACATACTGGGAGGAAGTGGGGGAGATTTTTTTAAATTCATTTATAAATAAGCTTTAATTAACCACAAGTGCAATTGCAGGCACAAACTGGTTGAATATTGGAATATCGGTTAAATCAACCAGTACTTCTCTCTGCTGGTAGAAGGTGCTTTGTAAACAATTCAGGCAGTTCTGATAGGAAAGAATTGCCTTGGACATCTTTCTATAGTCTCTCTATTTGTATCAATTCTAAAGAATGATTTTAATCCTATCATGTCATTGGCAAAGTGCAGTAATTCAACCTTCAACCTATTTCATAATTTGTCCCATATTTTCTATGAATGCTGTCATAGAATCCATAAATAATTATAATACATCAAAAATAATTTAAACTGCAAATTGGCATATCTGTGAACCAGAAATATATTTTCCTCAAGAAACTATTCAGAGAAAGATACAGCAAAAGATGGAGTGTGTTTCATACTATTTAGGGCTACTTGACTTCCATTCTCCTGTTCTAGAGTCTTACATTCTTTAATATGTATGATTTTGTAGCTAAGAGAAGTCCTTCTGAACTTTGATCTGAACCAGAGAAGCTGTCCTCTCAAGTTCCATCTTTTCATAATTAATATCCCAGAGGGATTACTTAAATTCTGTGAGATTGCTTAAATGGGGGAATTTAAACAGGAGACTTTATATAACCATTGGATTTTCCACAATCTTGTGTTTTGTTGATTAATGGCAGAACCTAGCATTAGGCTAAATGAGGCTACCACTGTTGGTGTTGAAGTAGAAGATGTAGCATTGAATTGCTTTGGCATCCTTAATCTCAAATGACTATGGTATCGTGCTCTGGAAAGAGGTCAAAGCTGGAGTGTCCTCTCCAGCACTGGGTAGATTAATATGGAGAATAGATTATTACCCAAGCAGCAGATGCCCCCTTTCCACGCGGCTGAAATAGTCCAATGGAATGGCAGAGCCGATACGATTGGTTCCATCTGCATTGTACACAACAGAAATATCCTGTGCTTCCTACTGCATGAACAGTGGAAATTTGCCTAGTTTTTATTAGCTTATTAATAAGTAATTAGAAGCTTTTTGTAAGCTATGAATTAACTTTAGACAGAACTATTAGTTGCCCTTTGCCTACTAGGGGACAATTTTTAACACCTGCCAGCAAGAGCTAGAGGGGCCAACCAAAAACACTCCATAGGCTGATGGAGGCTGTACATGGAGGCTATGGATATACATAGGCTGTACAGTAGACAAATGTCTACTGTATAGACTAACTGGTTGTAGATGTGTCACTCAACTAAGGCACCTTGCAAGCAAACCCAATACTGGATTCAAGGAAGGTGACATAGAATTTAGCTTAAGCAATGGTTAGAGGTGTCCAGAATCCCTGGAAGTGCAAAGTCTATAATTAGCATAATAAAAAACATACTGAGGGGTAGTCAATGTATATGATAATGAAGTAAGATTAACTAATTAGTAGACTATTATGGGATGATTTTGTTTTATGCACATGTGTGACTGTCAAGTAACTTTGTAACCAATTGGCAATTTTCTTACTTTAGTTTCCAGTGGTAAATTGTATAAAAAAAAACCTAAGCCTGATTTTTATTGTGCTCCTTGGGTGTGAAACTCAGAAGTGTCTTCTTTGGCTTCTGAACAGAAATAAAAGAATTTCCTTGATCTTGTGTGGACATTAGCTTCTTCACAATGGGTTCTTGTATCTAGCCAGCCTTCTGGCCAAAACTATAGCAATATAGGAGATAGCGGAATAGCTAATGTAGATAATTTCAGAATCTGGAATGATCTGGGTGAATGGTCTTATGTTCTCCACAATACATAATCAAACATTTCTCTCTTATTCCTCTCTGCCATTCCATGCAGACTTCAATTGCTTCCCTGTTCCTGATCTTGTAGAGTAAACGAGAGCAACTCTTTGCTAGTCTGGGGAGGGAAATATTCTAAAACTTTCTGTTTCACAATTTAAATTCACCCCAGTGAAAGGACTCTAAAGAACACTGCTCTTATGCTAAGCATCTTACTTGAAAGTATGCACTGCTTATTCCAGAAAAGGTTAAGCTATCTAAAAAGTTTAAATAAAAGAAAGCCTCTCCAACCATGCACATGATGTGTGAATTTTTTCCTAATTCTAAGATGTTTTGAAAATTGAGATTTTTAAAAAAATAACAAGAAAATATTCGGTTAAGACAGTCTAAAGTGCTCTCACCAAACATATTAGACCTACCACAATTTTCTGGTGCTATTTAAGTGGTTGCTTGGTGGCTACTGAGCGATAGGCTGGAGCACAGAAGTCAAGATACAAGTTTTGTTTCAATAAATATACAGTATTTCTTTTCCCGCACTATACAACCACATCTCGACTCAATTTCAAAACTAAACAGACATTAAAAGTCTTCTAAATTTCTGGAGCTGAAGGTCAAATGTTGGTTATGGGCTATAATGCATGCTAGGAGTTCTAGCTAGGGTAATAAGAGAGCAATCTTTTTTTTTTCCTAAAAAGCCCCTACGGATATTCAAATAAAACAATAGGAATGACAAAAGAGTTCTGAGTGAGACAAAGGAGAGAGTTTTGGCTCAAATAAATATTAAATGCCTGTGCTGAATTGTTGTCCACTGCTGAAAATGTTGTCACAGTATTACTGACTATTTGCTGGTCAAGCATTTAGCAAGCTCCTGGTGTGTGGTGTTGAGACAAACTTTAACCACAGATTAAACGAAACCAAGTCTTGCAAAGCAAAATGATTTTTGTGCACCAGTCAGAAAGTGATTTTCTAGCTCTAAAAAACACAGGGAGAAAAAGTTTTACAAATGAGAAGTCACTTCTGAAGAGATTGTCATGTGCTACTAATAAATTCAACATTTTCAAACATACGTTTGGTGAGCGGTCTTCTATTTCAACATTCACACCACCCAAATGCTCGTGATAAACAGGCCTTGGTTGAAGAAATGTTTATCTGTCCCAGAGGTGGTATTCAGCAGGTTCTGACCAGTTCTAGAGAACTGGTAGTGGAAATTTTGAGTAGTTTGGAGAACCGGGAAATACCACCTCTGGCTGGCCCCACCCCTATCTACTCTCTGCCTCCTGAGTCCCAGCTGATCGGGAGGGAATGGGGATTTTACAGTATCCTTCCCCTGCTACACCCATCAAGCCATGCCCACCAAATCACGACCACAGAACTGGTAGTAAAATTTTTTGAATCCCATCACTGACCTGTCCCATGTTCTCAGTATCAATTAATCAGATGTATACTGTCCTAGAAACATAGATTTCATCTCGGTGATTGATTGTGCATAAGTTTTTCCCCCAAATGAACATCTCCAGGAGCATACAAGGCCATTTGGGGGCTGATTACACTCACAAGACCTCATATACACAGTATGTAAATAACCATTTCCAAGAGGATTGTGTATGTGCTGTGACCACACTTTCCCCAAAGGATCACATGTATCTTATGAGTCAGGGTAACTGTAGATAGGCAAAGTATTGTCTGGACATCTGCCCCCCCCCATCTCTATCTTTACATCTCTATATTGCTGCCTTTAATTTAGATTTAATCATGTAAATCTTACTGCTTATTTCATTATTGTGCCAAAGTACCCGTTCTGGTGATCTTCTACTTTAATCCTTCTAAATAAATTTCTAATAGTGCTATTAGCTAAAAGCAGAATTGTACAATTCTATGCTTTCATCTCTAACAGGCTAGGGTAGGTGCATGTGTTTAAAAAAACAGTGATAGCAGCACAGGGGAGTTACAAATGGAAAACAGCATTATTGCATTGTAAATTTCTCTATGAATAATACAGGAAAATTGCAAAATAAGAGGCTCATCTAAAAGCCCTTCCGTTTCTTTGTATGATCTTCTTCCACAGTTCCAAATTTATATTGCACCTCTCCTTTTCTCATATTCCTACCTAGATATGTCAATGAAACACTGAGATTCAGAGATGCCAGTTTGAATAATAGCATAGGAAAGTTGCAAAGCACGTTGTTTATTTATTTTATTTATTTTTCATTTTATTTATTTTGCCAAGCATGAATTAGATAACAGATATTAATATAAACATGATTATCTATACATGATTATGAATACGAATACAAGGGAATATTAGGACAGGGAAGAGAATATTAGGACAGGCACACTGGTGTGCTTTTTTTATTACACTCAGTAATCCTTGAGCAAAAGGGTTATCACATTTTGCAGCATAATACCTGATGTTTCATTCACACCAATAATTTTCCCCCTTTCCTTTCCTTTCCTTTCCATTCCATTCCATTCCATTCCCCTTTCCTTTCCTTTCTCTCCTGTCTTTCCTTCCTCCTTCTTTCTTTCTTTCTTTCTTTCTTTCTTTCTTTCTTTCTTTCTTTCCTTTCTTTCTTTCTTTCTTTCTTTCTTTCTTTCTTTCTTTCTTTCTTTCTTTCTTTCTTTCTCCCAGCTCTGCAGCAGTCTTCCCAACCTTGGTACTTGCATGGCTACCTAGAAAATTCAGAGAGAGGTGCAAATCTCAAAGATCCATCTTGCAAAGGTTATTCTACAGGCACTAGAACAGTTGAGATGCTCACTTGCTTAAACTGTGTGAGCAATTTCCTGTTGCTTCATTCACATGTTCTCTGAGGAAGTACTTAGAAGGATCTGATGTTCTTTTCTGGCTACTGTGGAGAAAGGTTTTACAAGGGTCAGTTCCTCCTGGTAAGGTTGAACCTTCAGACTCAGATTTGTGTATGGGTAAAAGAACTCTCCAGAGCAGGCAGGTAAGTAAAGAACATGCTCTTACTCATTTTACATAAATGTGGAATGAATAGGTACGAAATTGGAGAGCCTAAGAGTGGAATGGGGGGTGAGCAGGAATTATTTAATAAAATGAATTCCGTAGACAGAGTTTTGGATGCTAAGGCTATTAAAACTCAATCTGTACTCCCGTTATGTCTCAAAATGCAATTATTGAAAACCTAGAGTACCTTTCCACAATCTAGTGCCCTCCAGGTGAGTTGGACTACAGTCCTCTTCATCTGCAGTTAAAATATTTATGGGATTCTGGAACACATTTGTTCAATGCAGGAGGTTTGTTCAAACGTTTGTTCAATGAAGGTTATCAGGCTGGGAAAGGCTATTGTAGGAAGTGAAACATTTTGATAAAAAGATGGTTAGTGGACATAGAGACTATTGCTGCAGTGTATATGTAATTAAAACATTTCATGTTGGGATTCCCTTCACTTGATTATGCATTTTGCTTGCGCAATCAATCTTACCAACGGAGTAACTGAAGCAGCAGCAGGTGCTGCTTCAGTTACAAGACCAGGACAGAAAATAAAGGTAGTTCTTGACTTGCAACAATTCATTCAGTGACCATTCAAAGTTACAAAGGCACTGAAAAAAATGACATAGCCTTTTTTTTCACACAACCATTGCAACAACCCCACGATCAAGTGAACAAAATTCAGACTCTTGGCAGCTGACCCATATTTATATGATGATTTGCAGTGTCCCAGAATCAAGTGATCACCTTTTGTGATCTCCTGATAAGCAAAGTCAATCTGGAAGCCAGTTTCACTTAGTAACAATCATGTTACTAACTTAACAAATGTGGTGATTCCTCTTACAACTGTGGTAAGAAAAGTTGTAAAATGGGTATAACTGACTTAACAACTGTGTATCTTAGCAACAAAACTTAGGGCTCAGTTGTGATTGTAAGTTGAAGACTACCTACCTGTATGCCTGTTTATGTTGAACTTTTTTAAAACCGCTCATTGCATTGGGAAGGAAAGCAGTTGTTCTCACCTAGATGGGAACAGTTGGCATGCAGGAGAATTTGAGAGTCAACAGATTTAAGAAAGCATTTGGCTGATCCTTTGGAAGCCTTGATCTATAAATCCTACAACTTCTAGTGATTGGTCATATTGTCTGGCTCCAATATCTGGAGAAAGCCAAATATTTAAACATTTCTTATGCATTATCTTCTGGATTATTTAGGTGCTCTATTTACGGAATATATCCCGAAGGATGGCAATTATAATCTGGGCCTTGGAACATGCCAAGTTGAGGAAGGAAGGCTGTCTGAGAACTCTGAATAAAATCTGTTATTGGATGAATGCAACTCCCTCAATAATATTCGGCAGGAGGAGTTGGGGTGGGGTGGGGGGGCATAGAGGTGCCAAGTTATGCAAATGTAGGACCCTTTCTCTTATCTCCAATCCTTCCCAAGTATATAAAGCATCAAGGATGCTGCTAATGCAAAGAAGACAAGGAAAGACATGGGATTCAAAACAATCACATGTTAAATTAAACAGAACCAGAATTTCTTTACAGAATAGGAAAAGACTTTGCAGTTGTATGTAGTAATTAATGGCAATGGTGATTTTTTCCTAATGAAGGTAGTTCCAGAACCAGCTTCTTTGGTGAAAATGCCTTGTCATCTTTGTTCTCACCACTTTTCATTCTAGTCTATTAAAAGTAGGAAAAGAGCTGCACAATGTCTTTTAATTGTTGGCACTTGTGTATCTGGAATCAAGCATCCTTAAAGACACAAAGCATGCCTTTGCAGAATCATCCCCTACCTTAAGTTAAAAATAAGGATTTATTCAGAATAATGTTTCCATTATGATGAGTCCTTGGTGCTCTCCAAACTTGGTTGTTTTCTTGCAGATGTTTTATTACTAATGATGTTACCTGGTTTGGGTAATGGAATAGTATCCACAAGAAAACAACCAAGATCAGAGAGCACCAAGGACCCTTCATTTCAACCCTGAACTGTCAATATTCTTCTTTATTGGTATTTCCATTATTTCATTAATGCTGCAAAGAAATATTGAACACTAAATTTGCAAAATAATGGGAACATCCCCATGGGACGTAAAGTTTTTTAAATCACTTCAATCCATATTAAAAGAGAATTTCCTTGTTTGAAAGTAGCTACTCTTAGCTGTAGAGTTTCTTCAGATCTCTAGTAAGATAGCTAATTGTGGTTCGTCTTCTTTTGCTTTTTGGCATAAGGAAAATAAGGATAATCCAATAGTTCCGGAAGTCATCAAGGTGGTTTACAGAGTATTCAGGGTTTTTTTTCATTATGTGACATGCAGCAGTTGCAATGATATACAGAAGATGTTCTGAAGTGGCATTCAATATTTGCCAAGTAATTTCCTTATACAGAGATTCCCAAACTACTTTTGGCTACTAAATAGCTGTGTAAATTCTGATTTGCATTTTTTGTAGGAATGATCTAAAGCACAGGTGTCAAACTCGCCACATCACGTTGCCATCATATGATGTTTCCACGATGTTTTTTTCTCTTCGCGGAGCTTGGGTGGGCGTGGCCTGCACGTGATTCATCCAGACCGCCAGTTTGACATCTCTGATTTAGAGGGATTATAAATCAAGCACTTTCACTGCCTAGGTCTTCAAGAATATGAGTACTGAATTAAAATTATTTTACACAAAACCCCCCAATAAAAATTGATTAAAATTAGAAAATACACAGGTTCAAAGAATGATATTAATTTAGTACAAAACAATAAAAAGGAGATTTCTGGATTGTATTAAAGCATATTTTTCCTTTTGTTTCTTTCTGTGAAGTTAGAAAATCCAAGTTTGTGTTTTCATAATTAAGAATAAAGATTGATGTGGCATACAATCACAATTGTAAGTTATTAATTAGTAGCTGTTTTCATGTATTATTTATTTACTTATGAGTTCTATGATGCTGCCCAACTCAAACAATGTGTCTTTGGGTGGTATACAACAATAAATAACTAGCCATAAATTAAAATAAATAAACAAAACCACATAACATAAAAATGTACAATATATACAGTAAGTATAAGGTATAAAATACAAAGTCCTTTCCCTGATCATTGCAGCACCTCTTGTGTACACCTATGCATTGTTCCTTTAGGAATCTATTCATAAGCATATAATGAATATAATGAAAACTTCATAGACAGAGGAAATGACAGAGAAAAAAGACATATCAAACCAAGAACTATGCTTTGTAATTGTTACATTCTTTATATGTCAGAACCAACAAGAAAAAAACACACTCGTTCTGTCTCTGATCATGTATGTTTCAATATTTACATGTCATTTAAAATCCCTAATATCTGTCACATTGAAATGAATAATACTTTTATCTTGATGTTAAAAGCATTTATTTGTGGATACTGATAATTTTGGCCATTTTCCAGTGAGGTCCTTGCCAGTCCCAGATCTATGGGATCTCATGTTGTTTTCAGGAAAAAAAATGGAGTTGGGTGTGGAAAAATAAAGGGGTCTTTTTTTTTTTCATTTCAACTTTGAGTTGTACATATTTTCCCGCCTTGGTCTCCATCATTAGTCAGCCTCACTTCACAAGTGCATCTACCTTAATATTTTAGAGTGATCTTTTATTTTGTTCATACAAGGACAGAAGGAATCTAGAAAAGCTGCAGTGTTTCTCCCCGCCCCCATTTATGATGCTATAAACCAGCTGAGCCTTCTGCAGTCATCTCTGTGTTCAGCTCGGTCTTGGTCATGTAGAAGTCATCCTTCACACATGTACATCCCTCCTGCACATATTTATGCTGGATGCCTAGATGCTACAGTGGCTTAACATCATTAGCAGGGAGGCAGGGTTTGCCAGTGGCATTCATGAGATGAGCATTCTGCAATTTTAACAACTGTATGGAATTGTGTATGCCAAGTGCCATGTTCAAAGTCTATAAGCTTTTCTTTCTTTTGACCAATTTTGATCTCTGTTGGATGCCTTAAAGAATCACTTTATGATCAGGAGGTTGTCTTTTGTCTAGAAAAAAGTTATTGACCTGTCTTTGCTTCATGTTCTACACAGGTCTACAGCAAGATCCAAGATGGGGGACAACATATTCAATTGGGACGATGTTCTGCTTTCAGGCATTCTAGATAACTATAGTTATTCCTCGAATGATACTTTAGATTACCTAAGCACACTTACAGAACCCTGCAAACCACAGCGTACAACAGTTACAATGAAATATATTGTAGCATGTATCTATTTTCTAGTCTGCATTTTGAGCCTGCTGGGCAACTCCTTGGTGATTCTGGTGGTGAGCTACAGCAAAGGAAACCATTCTGTTACTGATGTTTACCTCCTGAACCTGGCTATTGCCGACCTTCTCTTTGCAGTCACCTTGCCCTTCTGGGCTGTGTATCGAGCTCATGAGTGGATCTTTGGCACCTTCATGTGCAAAATTGCCTCAGTCCTGAAGGAAGTCAACTTCTACAGTGGTGTCCTCCTATTGGCCTTTATCAGTTTTGATCGTTATTTGGCAATCGTTTATGCTACTCGGGCAGCCACTCAGAAGAGGCACTGGGTCAAATTTGTCTGTATCGCCATTTGGCTCTTTGCCTTCCTCTTCTCACTTCCTGTGATCCGCTTCCGGGAAGTTTTTACAGTCTCAAATTTCTCTAACAGGTTTTGTTATGAGAACATTGGTGGGAATCAAACAACTGAATGGAGGATAGTATTGAGAATTTTACCTCAGGTGTTTGGTTTTCTCCTCCCCTTGACTATCATGATGATTTGCTACGGAATAACAATGCACAGACTCTACCAGATGAAGAACAAGCAAAAGAAGAAGGCAATGAAAGTAATCTTGGTCGTAGTGCTGGTCTTCGTGATCTGTTGGCTGCCTTATAACATCACCCTTCTTTTTGATACTTTGTTGAGGCTTCGCTACATTAAGGAGACCTGCTCAGTTCGAGACAGAATTGATGATGCTTTGTCAGGTACCGAGATGTTGGGAGTTGCTCACTGCTGTATCAATCCCATCATATATGCCTTTATAGGACAGAAATTCCGGAACAACTTCCTCAAGATCTTGGTCTCACGTGGTATCATCAGCAAAGAGACCCTGAATCGATATAGGATGGGATCCACCTATTCAACCTCTGGTAACACTTCAACTACCATGAAATAAACTTACCTGGCAGAAGAAAAGGCAACTGAAAAAATTCTTTGTCTGGACAACCTGACATCTTCTGTGGTGATACATCAAAAACTGTAGAGATCACTCTTTGCTTTGATTTGGAAATGCTACTAATGCCGTTGTTAAAAAGCTCTATTTCTCTGTAAAGACATTTCTCCAAAATGTGTGACTGGTGTCTTGATTTCCTTCCTTCTCCTAATTTTTATCACTTTTCTTATTTTAATTTGTTTCATTAAAAAAAAAGAGTAAGGATGCTAGAGTCATACCCAGGCTATTCTCCATCCAAACAATCTGAAATATCACATTCTGAACATCTGAAAATATTATTCTCTAAGAACAGGCTATTGCCCCTTTGCAAATTAAGTCTGCCAGTTTGTATCTATGGAAAGTTTTTTATAAATCTGTTTTTTCCACAGCCTATCTATCCAAAATCAAAATCTAGCATGCATTTAGGTAGACAAAGCCACTATTTTCATTTGAGCTTTACTAAACATAAACATTAGAGAGAAGTTGAAGAAGCCAAAATGTTGATTCCCCCCCCCCCTTCCCTCCTTGTCTTTTCAATATTGTACATTCGGTATGCTTGTGAATAAAATAATTTTGCCTGTGCAATTATGACTAAATCAATGCAATTTTGTTTTGTTTTTAAAAAAATGATACAAAGACTTACTGTCCTAATCTGGAGGGGAGGGGGAAGGTATTTGTTCAGTGGAGGGACGGTGGGCACTGCTGTCTCCTCCCAAGATCAAAGTCCTGCAGAGCCAAGTGTCTATTGGGTAACCAGGGATAGCTGTCATCCTAGCATGAGCTCTCTACACTGAATAGTTATATTTGTTGGTGGTGATGGTGGGGTAAAAGTTTCTCTTCTTCTCTTCTCAGGAAACTTGTCATTAGTGTGCAGGTATTTCAAATTTGAAAAACTGGCAGACATTAAATACACTTTGATTTTCCAGTTTTTTGCTAGCCTTGTCTAGGCAAGATACGTCTTCCATGTGTGAAGGGGAACTCCTCTGAAGGACTACAGAAACAGAGCTCAGATCTTTGGGGTTCGATTTTCATTTCTGCATTTTGCATTCTGCTGGAAGAGTTCCCCTGACCTCTTTAGGCAGCCCCTTTCTTCTTGAAAGTCTACCTTTTAGGGGTGGGAGAGAGAATCATAGCTCCACGCAGAGCTCCACACAGAGCTGAGATTCCTTCTCAGTTGAGATTCTTTCTCAGCAAATAGCCATTTCACTCCCAAGGAGCTCCCTTTGTGGAAGCTGGCAAGGAATTGTAACCTTCCTTGCCAGTTTCCACAATGACTTTCTGGAAGCCAGCAGAAAACATTGCAAATGGCGACCACATGATTGCGAGGTACTTGGCGAGCAGTGTTAAATGTGAACAGATTTCCAAGCACTCAGATCATAATCATGTGACCGCAGGGGTGGTGATACCTCATTTTGCCATAGCAAGAAGTGCTTTACAGGCCATAAAGCACTCATTCCATGGCTGTTGTAATTCTGGACTAGTTTTAAATGAACAGCCATAAATTGAGGACTACCTGAGCAAGGGGCCACAGAAGAATTGAAAACAGTGCATTCAAGAGTGAGAGAGATGATAAGAGGCTTGGAGATTAAATCCAGTGAAGAACAATGTATAGCCTAAAGAAGAAAATGCTGAGGAGAGTGTGGATACCATAGCAGTTTTCCAGCACTTCAAGGGTTCTTACAAGGATTGGGTAGTTGTGGATTGATTCGTCTTAGATACTAAGGGTAATTGCCATGATGTTGCTCTCATTCCTCCCAACCTCTGCTGGATGTCAGTCCTGTGACCACATCAGGAAACTTCAGACTGATGAGTTAAAAATAAAAGAAAAGGGATAATAGGCCAAGAGACTTCCTTGGATAATTTTTTTATATTGGATTTACAAATGAGATTTGTTAAAGCTTGGGTGAGTCTTGTGAGAAGGAATTTAAAAATGAAATAAAGATTACTTGAACAATCTAAAAATTAAGATTGTTAGAGGAAAGGAGAGAATATAAAGTTGGTTTATTTAATCAAGGCTAAAATATTTATGCTGTTATTTCTGGAAATCCTTAATGAATCTTTGCTGATACCAGGACTGAAATGACAACGCTCCATTACTTTATTTATAGGTAAGAGATGGGACATGGAATGAAGAGATCATTGGTTGTAAGTTAAGACGAGGTGAAAAATTGTTGAGATGAAGATTGGAAGTCACTGTATTCTTCCTTTTCCCTCCCCCTCCCTCCCTTCACTCCTCCCTCTCTCCTCTACATTTTTCCCTTTCCTTTGCACTGTGACATGCCCCTGTCAGAGTCTGACTCTGAGATGGAAGACTAACACCTGACAGAGAGCGGGAGAGTGGCTCTGTTGGCTGTGGAGGAAAATGGGGAAGGGTGAAGTCAGGCTGGGCAGAGCAGGGAAGAGGTAGAAAAAGGGAGAGGGGGTTCAGATGAAGACCAAGATCCACCTCCTCCTCATCCTAGGGCACGCAGGGAACAACGCAGAAGAGAACAATGTGGGTTTCATGGCTTACAAGGAAGAAATGGCCCAGATTCCCTTTACAAGGCACACCTGGGGATGGAGTTTAAAGGCAAGGCAGTTGGGAGGGGCATTTGTCGAGAACAAACACTGAATTCATCTAGTGTTGTGGCCTGCATTCCTGGCAATCCTCCTGACTGTTTATATTATTGCAGTGCTACTGTGTGCTTATCTTGCTTTGCTGCAATTACTACCTTCACTTCTCAGACTCATTATCTTGCCCTGCTGGAGTGATTTATTGCATCTGCTTACAACATTTGGATTGGAGTATCTGCAGCTAGAGGCTGCTGCAGGTTTGTGGAAGAGCTTTTCTCCAGGCTGGAGAATACATGGCATGTTGGGAGCAAAGTTGGAGCCAATAAAAGGTCTCATACCGGTTCTCTGACTGTGTTGCCTTTGTGTCATGCACCGGATGATCACACACTGTCAACTCTGAAGTGAACCTGGCTGAAGCCATCTTTTCCTCATTCATAGTTGCCACAAACTTAGAAAGGGGGAAGGGAGGGGGGAAGTAGACAGAGCAGTCAAAACAAAAAGTTTTCTTGTGGGAACCAAGGTCATCCCAACAGATGACAAGTGAAGGAGGAGAGGAGTGACTGAGCAGCCCCCTAGCTGCTTTCATTGGACAATGTGACCAGTGACATCTGGGGAGGGAAATATTTGCTCTTTTAATTGGGGGAAAACTGGGAACTTTTAGAGTTGATTTTCACTAGGTGTGCCGATATGACATATCCAATAAACATGTTCTTCGAGGAATCTACATGCCTTGGAATTCTGCTTCTGATGGATGCATTACTCGGAACCTTGACATGCAGTTTTTACTCTTTTTTAGTTTGTGATAGTTTTACTACTTCAATTAGAATCTTTAATTAGTTTTTTTAAAAGGAAATCAACTCCAGAGGAAGATTAGAACTATAATCTTTTTTTTTTTTGAGATAGGCTATAGCCATGATGGCGAACCTATGGCACGCGTGCCACAAGTGGCACGCGGAGCCATTTGTCAGGGCATTGCGAGGCGCTGCCCTGTTAGCTGGCCAGCGCGCATGCGCGCGCTGGCCAGCTGAGTTCACCTTTTTAAAAGCTATTTTTCGCCTTCCCCAGGCTCCAGAGGCTTTATTAGGAGCCTGGGGAGGGCGAAAAGAGCCTCCCCCCCCCCCCGGAGGCTTCAGGGACCGTCCATGAAGCCTTCGGAATGCTTAAAACCACCCTCCGAGCAAACTGGAAGTGACTTCCGGTTTGCTCGGAGGGTGGTTTTAAGCACTCCGAAGGCTTCAGGGAAGCCTCTGGACAGTCCCTGAAGCCTCCAGAGGGCCTCCGGGGGGTCGGGGGAGGCTCTTTTCGCCCTCCCCAGGCTCCTATAAAGCCCCTGGAGCATGGGGAGGGCAAAGGAAAATGTAAAAATGGGGGGGGTCACGCGTTTTGCACGCATGCGCACTGGGGGGGTCGCGTGTTGCATTATGGGTGCGGCACGCCCGCACTCGACCCCCCTGCGCTCCCCCCAAAAAAGGTTCGCCATCACTGGGCTATAGTAACAGAATATTGCAAACCTGGTCTCCTCTCCCTCTTACATCCCACTGAATGAGGAGGACTCTACCTGAATCTCTTCCAAATATAATCTTGCTTTCCAGGACTTAAAGAAAGTTTCAGCCCTCCTTGCTTACAAAACAATTCTTGCCTCTTTCCCACAAGGTAAAGCATTTCCCTGACTCCCTATAACAGTGAAGTATACCTCCCTTGTGGAAATGCAGACAGAGTCCAGGGAAGATTAAAGAAGCTTTTAGTTACATTACTACGCTAAATCCACCTTTCTCAGAGTTTCATGACATTGTTTTCATTGTTCATTTGGGTGGTTGGATTCTTACGATACCTATGTACATTAAGATTAGACTAAAGCGAGGTGTGATGGCAAATGTTTAGGAACCCTAACCCTAACCCAACCAACCAATTGATACACTTTGCCTAATGTTAAGGCCAGTCCTAATAGTGCTATTTGTGTTATGTACTGTAGTTGTTGCAATTGGACTTGGATGCACATCCAAACCCCACATCCCCCTTCAGAACAGACTGAGTCATTTTCCCCCCTAAGTACAACTGACTTCATAGGACTGTGGTTGCAAGGATAAAATTATTGCAATACACAGAGTTGTTTTGATTTTTCAGACAGCAAGTGGGCTCTAAATTCAATAAATACATAATATTTATATTATATAAATTATATTATATTAGGATAGTATTTGTACTGGAACCCTGGATTTTAGTACAGGTCAATAATTTAAGGTTAATTGAGGTAGAAAGGAGAAGGGAGGGTTGTGAGATTTTGTCTTAAATTATTCTCAAAGGAATGACGTGTGTAGTACTTCAAAGAGGAAAATTTGTTTTCTTTCAATTTTACCCCTTAGTTTGTCAATAGAATTTTGGGGCTGAAATTATAGGAAGTGTATAGGAAGGACGAAATACTTTTCTTCTCTTTCCCAGCTACTGACTTTGTTGTTATGTTCTGTTGAAAAATATGTGTCCTCATTGCCTGCCTTCTGAAACCAGTTGTGTTGCCACATTAATTTCAAAATTTGTGACATACAACAATGTTGCCAAGATATGCATCTAGTCAACAACCTACTAAAAAAAAAGAACTGCGATCCTACTCAGAATATATGGTAGAGTTTCAGATATTTACATCAAAATAACAACTGGTTTAATTTGTTCCTATCACCAAAGCCAGAGTGGAAGAAAATATTTGAATCAAAATGAAAACGCTATACCTTTTTGGAAATAGGTAAATGGGATATTACATTTCCCAAGTCAACTACAATTGGTCAATTAATTAATTATCCCATTTAGGATTTTAAAGGAATATAATAGTGATGAATAATTTCCCAAAACTTTGTTCCAGATGCTTTAAATGGAGGATCCAAGACTTTAATTCATAATACTAGTGGCAAGGGGACACCAAATGTCAGACTAATGGATTTTAAGAAGAATTTGGAAATGTAGATGCAAAGCATCCTTTTGTAAAATAGGCTGTGTGAACAAAAATATTAAAACTCTAAACTCCACATTCAGAGTTCACACACTTCATAAATGTATTAGTCCAATTTGTGGAAGTTATCATTGTGATTTGTAAACCATAATTTAGGACTCATAATTATTTATAATCTGATCATTCTGACTTGTTCAGTAGTGAATAAAACATATTATTTGCATTTGCACCAAAGTGTGATGCAACTGAATGAAGAAGCCTACTTTAGAAAGTACCATGAAGAGATAATTAGAAAAGATGTCATTTGAACTCTGTTGCAAGGTTTTTTTTTTAAAAAAATGTTGATGCTAATATGCAAACATAGTGTATGTATGTGTATGCTTGTCACAAGATTTCCATGGGTGGATTGAGAATGGAGTTAATAACCATTCACCATGAAAATGCTGTTGAGCCTGTGGGAGATGTTTAGTCTGACTTCATCTATTTGGGGGGAAAAAAGAGGTATCACAAACCATTATTCTTTGCTGTCCTCTAATAATTTTCTGGAGTTTTGCAGCCAAGAAAATCAACTTAATCATAAATTAGTAAATAAAAAATTGCATGCAAAACACAGATTACACTACCATATCTATTTGCAGAGAACTGTAAAAATTAGTTGCAGAGTGATTACAGAATGAGAGAATAATATCCACTGACATAAAGCTAGTTTAACTTTCATACATTGCGAAATCATTTTCTTAGCATACATTCCCCGTAATGTATAATACAGCAAAAATGATTAGTTAAGAGATATGTAATCATTTACATTATAAATCCTATCACTATAATCTTTTGAACATGAAGATTCTGAGTAACAGTTTTACCAGTCCAGATGTCTGGTATCTATCTGCTTCAACAGTTTTTTTAAAAAAAAATTCTTTCTCACTTGATCTCACTAAACCATAATTTAAAACTCATGATGTACTGGATTAACGACAAGGGGCTGGGTTTACATATGATACTACTCCGCTATGAACCATGGATTGCAGATTACAATGACTAGTTTACAAAAATGTGCTAAATGCAAATAAAAGAAATTATATTGTTTGGTCTAATATGTGAGTTAAGCCTTATCTCCATTTTCTTTGGATAGAACAGTATTATTTCCAAATTTTGACCATATGTGATTTTTCTCCTGCTGTTAGAATGGTTATATAGCCCACATTCCCTTAAATTCTTGGAGAAGATTTACATTATGTCATGTCCTTTTATTTGAACTTTTACATGACTTCTCCATACCCTTCTTTGAGGGTGGGAGAAATTTCTCACTTTTTACACAGTCTACCGTATATTCTGTGTGGTATTTTGGTTAGAGTTACTTATTTGGGCTATGAAAACTCACTAGATGGCAGGAAATAATTTGTCTGGATGACCATTAGTTGGCAATTTAGAGGTTCATATTTACTGCCAACTAATGGTCATCCAGACTTTTTCGAGTTGTCTGAACTGGAAGTGATTGTTTTCCAAGCATGATTTTCACAGAGTTCTCTTTAACAAGATTTATTGAAAAGGGTTAAAGCCCAAGCAATTAAAACTAATTTTCTACTTAGAACCAGTCAGTATCTCTGGTGTTCTATAAGACCACAACTTGGATTGAACTGAATACTGTATTTGACGAAGTGTGATTAGACACACAAGATATTTGTCTCTGGTGCAGAAGTTCTCAGCATACATGCAAACCAACAGAATAATGATAGTCATAACACCATAATAATACCATTAAGAGGGAGGAGTAAAGATAATAAGAAGGATAAATAATAACACTAGAACCATACTGCATGGGTAAATACACATCCCTTTCTCACATCGTCACAGGGACAAGAGGGAAAGGTGTAACAAGGTTGTCTACAGCTAGCCAAGGGCACTTCCAGCTATGGCTGCTTTAATCAAATAATGGAAGCAGCATCCATTCTGTTGCACTTCAAGCTCTGTTCTTTTCGAATGTGCATATGACGTCAAGTTACACATCCAAAAGATATGGACTTGCATCACAATGATGGGATGTTGCTCTCATCAGATTGACTGGATTGATCCCTCTTGTAGACATCACTGCAGTTGGTTATTTTTGTAATAGTACCTTGAATCTTTACTGGATTGAGAACCAGTTCTTACAACAGATAGAATAGCTTGCTGCAATCAAGGGCTGTAATTTCCCCCATCATCCCCCACACACACCACAAGCACCAAAGTCTGGGGCTTATAAGACTGTAGACACAGTCATTTTCAAGATACCCAGTCAACTGTTACCCAACAGTGTTTTCTTTTTTGCAAACAAACCTCACATCCTCTTCATATACTGTAAAATGTTGATGTCACCTTTACAGCACAGATTGAAACACACATCTTGGGAGAGTAAAGTGTTGTGATTAGCAGGATAATTTTCAAAAGAAAAAAAAAAGAAACCTTCCCAAGGTTTCCCCATCAATTCTGATGGCAGGTGTAGCCAAATTTACAAATTGGTAGCCACCTATACTAGGAACTGTAGAATTGGAGCCACCAGATTTCTTGGCCAGAGTCCCCAGGACCACAAGGGGAAGATGCTATTGCCTTTGTGGCCTGAATGTCACTTCCCTAGACTCTTGAGAAAGATTGTTTAATAAACAGCGCATATACTCAGTGTTAAAAAGTGGGAAACAATGAATTAAAAGCAACTTACCCTAATTTGAAAGCAGTTGAGTAATGATTAATAATACATACAAATACTATTCGAAATCACAGAATACTGTAGGTAAACTTTGTACAATATGGAACAAATGCAATTGCACAGGAAGAGAACATCTGATTTCTGCAAATGAGATCTCAGTTTGTTTCCTGATATATCCATTGAGACTTGATAACATCTAGCTGAAATATCTGAAATCCCGGAGAGTGGAGCTTAGTACTAAGAATGATGATCGGCTCTGTGGACCAATGAGATCTCAAGTTGCTTCCTATGCCCCTCTGAGTGTACAGGATTTTATCAAACCAAGCAATGTAGCTGTGCACCAAACTGCAGTTTAAAGCACTGTTGTAGAGATGGTTTCTTTTTTTAAAAAAACAACAACAAGGCTTTAAAAAGTATGCAGAATATAACTTTTGGAATTCTTTCCAATCCCTTTACCAGCAATAAGCCAAAAATATTTGGGGTAGAGGAAGGATTAAAAGAAGCATGGGGTGGGCTACATTTCCATTTATCATATTTATATTGCCACCCATCTCACAAATGCTCTGAGTGGTATATAATAAAACCATGAAATAGCAGAATAAAAAATAGCAGTTAAAAGCATGATTAAAAGGTAAGGAAGCAGCATTTGATATTGCAAAAAATGGAATCTTCTCATCAACTCATCATTTCCTTGAGGTCCTAAGCCTATTGACACAGACAGGTTTTAATGGGCTTAGAGAAGGTTGACTCTACTCTGGGTCATGTGACCTGGAGGGAGGAAGTATATATGCTTATCTATATATATAAAAGCAAAATGATACTCACTCGACATCATGAAATATCCAGAACTGTAAAGCCTACAAACTTGAAATTTGGCACATATGTTCCTCGTGGCTTCTAAGTGCTCACTAAAAAAGGATTTTTTGAAATGACCATCAGATCATTAGTATTTCTTATACAATAATTAACACAGTGTGTTGCTAAGGAGTTCTACTCCCTCTCCCGACCTGAAAAGAATTCTATTCCAACTGCCAGTTGCCTGACATTCCGTTACCTCAGTTCAAAACTGGCAGATGTTCCACTCTTTCACTCAGGAGCAGCCTGGGGCTCCTTACAGTACTAAAAGTCAGTACCTCATCAAAATGTCTATGTCTTCCATCTATGGAACTGCTTCTGGACTCAAGGCAGCGGGAGCGATATTCCCTTGTATGTTTCAATCACCAACCACCACTGAGCCAACAGATTGTGAACAGAGTTTCTCCTGCATAGCCCGGTCACATAGTTTAATCATAAAGCAGGGGGATCCAGCCAATACTCACCATCATTCATTGCCTACCTCTCTATACCACAAAGAGGGATGCTTTTCCCTTCACAGCCTAAGTCGGATCTGATCCATATTTGGACTCAGTCTTTCTTTTTCCTCAACTCTAATTTGATCCTGTTCAGTTCAATTTTTGGAGAAGTATTATGTTGTTAGATGAACAGACTCCTGCTCCTTCCCTTTATGTTACTTTTCCCAACATTTTAGGTTGGAAAGCATAACAAGAATCATAGTTAGAACAGATTCAGCAATCTCCCTAATTTAGCCCTTCCTGTTCTGTTGGGGCTATAATGGCCCAAATTCCTGACAAAAGTGTACTCCTGGTGTATTTGGAGAGGGCACAATTAGAGAATTCAAATGTGGAGGGCTTAAAGTTATCCCCAATTCTTCCGACCTATTTTACTACACTAATAGTAAATAGAATTGGGCTGCAACAACCTATATAATCATTGCACCAAATAATTACGGTTAGAATTGTACTTCCATCTATTAGTTGTCTAGAGTTTTGTAGCTTTGATCTGGAACTCATTTCGAAGGATGAGGCAGCAAAAAGCACATTCAGACTTACAAGGTTCAGTTACTAGAGCTGTTACAAAAAACAAACAAACACACACACAATAGTGCTGATCTATATTGTAAAGATGTTGTATGAAGAAGGAAGGGCCTTGAGGGACAAATTGCAGAGCTGGTACCAAAAGAAAAGTCAGATAAAAGAAACCTGAGTAAGGGGCTATCAGCCCTCCCAGGTAAACCAGGCAGGAAGCACAACTAAATGAATTAATTCTACTTTATTGTAAGGTTAAAGGCAAAGGTTCCCCTCGCACATATGTGCTAGTCGTTCCCAACTCTAGGGGGCGGTGCTCATCTCCATTTCAAAGCTGAAGAGCCAGCGCTGTCCAAAGATGTCTTCGTGATCATGTGGCTGGCATGACTAAATGCCGAAAGCACATGGAATATTGTTACCTTCCCACCAAAGGTGGTTCCCATTTTTCTACTTGCATTTTTATGTGCCTTTGAACTGCTAAGTTGGCAGAAGCTGGGACAAGTAACGGGAGCTCACTCCATTATGTGGCATTAGGAATTCGAACCACTGAACTGCCGACCTTCTGATTGACAAGCTCAGCATCTTAGCCACTGAGCCACTGCACCCCTCAATTGTAAGGTTACATTATCCCAAAGGTGCTTTTTCAGGAGGCAGCTGGACTTCCTTGATTTTTTTTTTCTTTTGAAGACATTTCGCTTTTCATCCAAGAAGCTTTTTTAGCTCTGAAAGGATAGTGGGGAATAGAAGGGCTGTCAGAGCTGAGGAAGCTTCTTGGATGAGAAGCGAAATGTCTTCAAAAGAAAAAAACAAGAAAGTCCAGTTGCCTCCTGAAAAAGCACCTTTGGGACAACAATGACCTCTGGATGATTGAGAATCTCTACAGAAGGTTACATTACTAGAGTCTTGCAAGTCTGAAGTCATACACTTCCCATTTCCACTTGATCAATTGCATGATTGATTAGAGTGGGTCTTTCCTAAGTTTTTTCCCTCCTATTATGAAATGACTGCAAGCACCTGCCTCAGTTATTTGATGGTTTCCTAGGTAGCATCTCCTCCTCTCTTTCCCTAAGGTCCATTCATTCCATTCCATTGGCAAAACGGTAACCTTAGACAAGTTCCTTCTTAGATCTCTCAAAGATAAAGGGACGGAGGGGGAAGCAGATTCAGACTTCCAAGATTGTGTTAGTACAACTTTACAATAAAAAAAAAATCCTGACCTATATAATATCTTGCAGAGCTGACAGCAATCTTTCAAGTCTGAATGTGCTCCCACACTCTTCACTTTAACTTCATGTGGACCAGAGAGCAGCTTATCTGAGATGTTTTCTCATTATTTCCTTGGCTCAGACTCAAGCCCTGCTTATCTAATCATTGCTTTGGCAGTGTTTGTTCCTTTGCTCGTTGCATTATTTTCTATTTATTGGCTTAGCTAATCACTTGGTGCTAAGTCAGACTCAGGGGGATGTCCTTCTAAGAAGACAATACATCTTGCCTGCCTGCCTGCCTGCTTGGCAACCAATGGATTGGAGTGCAACCTCCCCCTATCTCCCAGGGTTAGGCAAAGCTAAGAACTACCAGTGATGAATTATATACTGGCCTCCTACATACATGCTTAGTTTTAATGGGTGGTAGATCGGTTGGTTCCCAGCCCTGTCTGAAGACGTCTCAGTGGTCATGTGGCCAGCAGAGTGCTATTACCTTCCCACCAAAGGTTGCATTTTTACATGCTTTCGAACTGCTAGATTGGCAGAAGCTGGGACAAGTAACAGGAACTCACTCCGTTATGCGGCACTAGTGATTTGAACCACCGAACTGCTGACCTTTCTGATCGACAAGCTCAGCGTCTTAGCCACTGAGACATCTCATCCCTTGGGTGGTAGACAGCTTGACAGAAATAATGTTTTCTCTTTTTTTCCAGCAGAATGGAGCTCCTCTGTCCAAATATTACCTGCTAAGAATGCAACTTCCATCCTGTGCCTTCTAAAGAGAAACAAATCCCCATTCTCTTAAGATTTTTTTTTAACACATTCATGTTCATTTGCAACACATAAATGTACTGTAGTTGCCTCATATTTATCTAACTTAGCAACTAGGATTTGTTCAATGACATCTTTGGTATGTTTACCCACATAACCCTTCTTGTGTTCAGACATTGTGCTTCCCTTCCAGTAGCTTCTGGTAGCCTCTTACTTAAGAGATTAAGAAGCTTCTGCAATGGCACCAGAAACCTGCAGAGGGAACAAACAGTTGGCTAAGAACTTAGGCTATTGCACTCAGTTGCTTAATTGCCCAGTTAGACAAGAAAAAGCTAGATAAAGGATGCAATGGATGCCTATTTTATCTCTTGCAGAGACTGTTGAGCACCAACTACAATCTGTTTGAGGATTGCTTCCCACCCTGCTTTATACAGCTCTATTTGTCCCATCAGACTTTCAATGGGAGAATATAGAAGCTGTAGCCTTTCGGTATTGATAGATTCTAACCCCCATCAGCCCTAATCCTTAGCCAGGTAATTTGGGACTTAATAGGAATCAAACTCCTATAACATCTAGAGTCTTAGATTCCCCATCCCGATTCTTCTGGCAGTTGAGTCTTCACCAATGGAAATCTTCAGTTGATGATTTCTGCACATCCAGCCACTGTTAAAAGGGTATAAAGGCTGATCCCAAAGGGGCTTTTACAAAAGGCAACTTTGTTTTTCCTTGAGGACATTTCACTTCTCATCCAAGAAGCTTCTTCAGTTCTGACTGAATGGGGGAAGATGGAAGGATTTATATTCCTTGCAGTTATCTGGTTGTTAGCCCTTGTTCTGAGAGTCACTGAGGCCAATTCAAGATTAACTGTGCCCTCAGAGGTCACCTGAATCATGCAAATGGGTGTGGAACTCCTGAAACTACTGTGCTTAAACAGGAGATAGGTGATGTCGTATCCCTCTCTCTTCGTTGAGAGAGGGCTGTTCAAACTTAATGGCCTCTTTGACCCATCTTTCAAAGTCCACATTCTTGATAGAGAAGACTGCTGATTTGAATAGAATATAATAGAATTCTTTATTGGCCAAGGGTGGTTAGACACACAAGGAGTTTGTCTTTGGTGCATATCCTCTCAGTGTACATAAAGAAAGATAAAGAAAAATAAAATACATTCATAAAGAATCATAAGATACAACATTTAGTGATAGTCATAGGTTACTAATAAGCAATCAAATCATACTAGAAACAAATAAAACAATATAAATCGTAACGATGCAAGCAACATGGTTATAGTCATAAGTGGGAGGAGATAGGTAATAGGAAGGATGAGAAGAATAATAGTAATACAGTCTTAGAAAATAATTTGACAGTATTGTGGGAATTAATTGTTTAGCAGAGTGATGGCAGAGTGATGGAAAAAACTGTCCTTGTATCTAGTTGTTATGGTGTGCAGTGCCATCTCCCCCCCCCTATACGTGTGTGTGTGTGTGAAAACACTGTATATATACACACACATACATTATCTATCTATCATCTATCTATCTATCTATCTATCTATCTATCTATCTATCTATCTATCTATCTATCTATCATCTATCTATCTATCTATCTATCTATCTATCTATCTATCATCTACCTACCTACCTACCTACCTACCTACCTACCTACCTACCTACCTACATACCTATCTATCTCTCTGTTTTTCAGCTCAGCTGATTCGGAGAGAGAGACAGACAGAAAGAGAGAGAGAGAGAGAGACAGAGAGATGCACATACACACGTGTGTGTAAATCAAATCCATGTATATATGTGTATGTGTGCATACACACACACACACACAATATAGACAGATAAATATGACAATATACAATTTGGATTTTTGTTACTTTTATTTTTCATAGTAATTCTGAAATTATTTAGATGATGGAGATGTGTGTCTGACTCTTCAAGAAAAATATATTCCCAGTTTTTTTTGTAAATGGCATGATTTAAAATTAGATGCTACCCAAGTTGGTTTTTTAGAAAAGCCCCTGAAACATGGCTTTTCCAGAGCCTTGGAAATTCAAGTTACTCTTGCTATGAGTGATTTTTGTATGATACTTTGGATGTTCCTTGAGCATCATGGGTATTATTGTAATTTAGCCATCATTTTTAAAAAATGTTTTTAATCTTCTTACTGTAAGCCATTAGAATTTTCCTAGGACATGAGTGGAATGTAAGCTCCTGTAAGCAGATAAAATCAATACTAATCAGCATAAAATATATCTTATTTCTCTAATAATTTTTATTTTCATTTTTTATCTTTTCCATACAAGCCAGGGGCCACACCAGAGGTGGTATTCAGCAGGTTTTGCCCAGTCCTGGAGAACTGGTAGTGGAAATTTTGAGTAGTTAGGAGAACCGGTAAATACCACCTCTGACTGCCCACCCCCATCTATTCTCTCTGCCTCCTGAGTCCCAGCTGATCAGGAGGGAATGGGGATTTTGCAGTAACCTTCCGCTGGAGTGGGGAGGGAATGGAGATTTTACAGTATCCCTCCCCTGCCACGCCCAACAAGTCACACCCACCAAGCAACACCATGCCATGCCCACCAAGTCACACCCACAGAACCAGTAGTAAAAAAATTTGAATCCCACCACTGGGCCACACTCTATAAAATCAAAGACTTAATGTAATCCCTTTTAATATACTTCCAACGGGTTATATAATTTAGATAGGTGGATAAAAATGTCATTTCCAGTCTTTCCAGGCTGACTGTGAGACTAATCATAATAATAAAATCAAAATTTAAGGATTACAGAATACAGAACACAAATTACAGAAAAGCAGAGTTGGAAAGGGCCTTGGTCCAATCTCTGCCCGAGTAGGAGATCTTGAGATTATAGCATAAACCAGCAATGGTAGTCCCAGTGTTATCAGAGTACTGGGTGCCATACGAAAATAACATGGACGGCACTTAGAATATCTGCACATTGACAAAATTTCCAGCTGTCAGTTGCAAAAGGCCACACTGCTTGGATCTGCACATATATTGTGGCGATACATTATGACATCCTAGAACTCTAGGTTCTCGGGAAGAACTCAATGTCAAAGAAGTGGCAGCTGTTACTTCACACTGTTGTGAACAGATAATAATTAATAATCTGGTTAAATTTCTGTACCATATTACCAGACCACCATAAATGCAAAAAAAATCTCTTTTCCTTATATCCTCTCCAATATAAAAATGAATAATGACATTATCATGAAAGAATACAATAAGTGTGAAGGTTCCATCTATGGAGTACTTTAAAATGCATTTATTATACTATTCTTAGGTGAAAATAAAGCTTCTCTTTGTCTACTCCAAAGTATAGTATTAACCTGTGTAATTTTGGTATAGTATCCATAAGGTGAAGGCTCTCCTTGCACATATGTGTTAGTTGTTCCTGACTCTAAGGGGCAGTGCTCATCTCCATTTCAAAGCCGAAGAGCCAGCACTGTCCGAACCGTCGACCTTTCTGATTGACAAGCTCAGCATTTTAAGTCACTGAGCCACTACATCTTTTATCCATAAATACTGCTAAATAAAAATTTGCTGCTGGTTCAAGAAGTCAAGAGTTTGGGTTTTAACTTCAGGACATTGTAAAAAAGAGAGAGAGAGAGAGAGAGAGAGATAGGGAGAGAATTCAGTTGTGTCCAATTAGCTTCACTGGGCTTCAACTGATGTATTAGATTTGGAAGTCGATTCTACTGTACAAAAATATATTTTGAATCTAAAAGGTATTTTTTTTGCAGTGATTTAATGTTTAATTAAATGTTCTTTAGTGCAGTTTTATGTGGGGGCTAGCTGATTGCACTTTGGTTTGTTGTGGCTTATGCTTTTTTTATCATTGCATAGATTTAATTATATGAAAATGAAAATGACATGCTCTAGAAGATACTTAAACTTTATAAGGCTATCATGAGAAAATCTGATTTTTTAAAAAAAGACAGTCTGATTTCCCAGGTCATTAATCCCAGGCCAGAAAACAGAAGCTAGAGGCAAATCATGTTTCATCTCCTCTTTCTTACTACTCACTTCCAAATTATTTAACCAATTGGGCCTGAAGTCCCAGATTGATGTATTGCTTGTCATAGAAAAATGATGTACAGGTAAACAAGGGTCTATGGTCTACAAAGTCACGTTTATCCAATAGAAAGCAATGCATGAATAATGGGCCAACTCATGATAATATGTAGAGCAGCAGGATTAACTTTAATCTTTTTCAGTGCTGTTGAAATAACTTTCCCACTATTTCTAAAACGGCACTTATGAAACAACCTAAGATACAAGTGCTATATGAATTTACAACACACCAGCCGAGTGATTTTCATTACATTTTATTTCTTAAATATTTAGCATAATTTCATAGCAAATACATAACTAGTGATACAATTGTATACAGGTTTCTCCTGAGCAAGACTCTTTCCATCTGCATTCTAGTGTGATGAGCAGAAGAATGCAGCCTAATTATGATTCCCAGAGCTAATGGCAATATCTCCCCTCCACCAGAATAAACATATTATGTACCAATTGGTAACACAATTATTATTCAGAGAATGGGACTCCTCCCTAGCCACGATTCCCCTAGTTCATTTTCCCAATTGTGCAAGTGTTCTAACTCTGTACTAACAATTTAAATATCTGCTAAATTTACATCAACTTCCCATAAGCGGAGGTCTTGCGTATATATCCCAAAACACTAGGCCAACATGGTCCTGGCTGATGAAGACCATGGGAGTTGTAACCAAGCTAATCTTATCAGCACCAAGTATTGGAGACTGAAGCAAAACTTTTTCATGGGCTATGTGAGAACCTGAACGCTTTCTCCTGAACAGATTTGTTCTGGAATAATAGATGACAGAGGACAACTTGGGAAAATTGAACACGTATGTCAGCAACATCTGAGTGTTCCCTGAATGGGGCAGAGCAAAAAGTGGGGATTGGAAGAAACTCTGCAGTGGCCAAAACATTCACTAGTATTCTCTCTTCTGTCTTTTTACCTTAGCACTGCTGTTTTGAAGTGAGGATAAAGTATTTCCCATGAGATCATTCCCTTCCACGTTCCCTTTTTTTCTTTCTACATATTCAGAGTGCTGATTCTATACCAAAATAAATTAATTCAGTCTCTTCCATGCCTCTGCTGCAGGGGTCTCCAAACTTGGCAACTTTAAGACTTGTGGATTTCAACTCCCAGAATTTCCTGGGCCATGACTGGCTGAGGAATTCTGGGAATTGAAGTCCACAAGTCTTAAAGTTGCCCAGTTTGGAGACCCTTGCTCTATTGCATCGCTCCAAGTGACTGAATCACAAGTACATACTTGTTTCTCTATTACTTAGTCCGGATCAAATGCCTTCTGCTTTCCAAATGGTTTAATATTTTATTGCTTATGTAGGCTGGTTGGGAGAGTATATACTGCTCTAAGGGCTGAAGGCAGACTGGCTTCATATCTCATTGAAACACCAATTAAAGCAAACAATTAATAGTGTTGCATCGTTTAAAAAATAGGGGATGCTCCATACCACTTCAGTGATTTTTGGTTTTTTTTTGTTCAGGCTCAGTCTTAATCTGAACAGAGATACGCAGATCTCTTTTATCACCGCAAGAGTCCCTTTGCTTTTATTCTTCTGGATCTGGTATCTCAAATCCACTCATAGCCAGCCCGCAGACAGGTACCTGAGCTTGCAATGAGGCAGGGTAGTGCAGGATGACTTGGTGAGAGCAAGGATCATGTGTTCTGACCATTTCTCTTCTGGTAGCATGCTATGCAGTAGCGCTCCTTGTGTCCACCACTCACTGAACAAGCATGACAAACAGTGTTCTTGCACCACCTGTGGGAGTGGAAGAGAAAGACAAATTGGGTGACCTGATTCCCAGCCCATCTCTCTCTGATCTGAAGGAAACGATACAATCATGGCTGAACGTTCAGCTTCATCAGTAATGCTGCCTAATTGTTCTAGCTCACACAATAGCAAGGAGAAGCACAATTTAATCTTGTTTCTTGGTTTACACTATGCACAGTGAAGTTTATACACCAATGCAGAAGGCAGCCATTATCTACCAAAGAGGAGAGAGTCAATCTATTCTCCAAAGCACCTGGGGGCCGGACAAGAAGCAATGGATGGAAACTAATTGAGGAGAGAGGCAACCTAGAACTAAGGAGAAATTTCCTGACAGTTAGAACAATTAACCAGTGGAAGAATTACCCAATCTCTTCTTTAAAACTTCCAGTGTTGGAGAGTTGACAACCTCTGGATGCAGGTTGTTCCACTGGTTAATTGTTCTAACTGTCAGGAAATTTCTTCTTAGTTCTAGATTCCTTCTCTCCTCAATTAGTTTCCATCCGTTGCTTCTTGTTCTGCCCTCAGGTGCTTTGGAGAATAGCTTGACTCTCTCCTCTTTGGTAGATAATGGCTGGCTTCTGCATTGGACTAGAAGACCTCCAAGGTACCTTCCAATTCTGTTATTCTATTCTATTCTATTCTATCTCCCTGGGAAGCAGGCCATAACCAAAAAAGGTCTAATACAATTAATTGCCTTAGCTTACCTCAAAAAGCATGAACCTCTGTAAATCTCAAATACATAAACATTGAAGAGTCCTGCTAGAATGATCATACAAAGCTTAATCCAATATTTCAGATGCCAATTGAGGCTCACAAGCCAGGTTTGTGTTCCCAATAACTGGCATCCTGCTACCCACAATCAAAGCATAAAGTATAGCTATTATAACCACAAGCTACTGAGAAACCTATCTTACTAGCTTATCTCTTTTAAAACTATTCTAACCCATGCACACCACAACTGCTGATAGCAAAGTTCACAGTTTAAGTGGTATGTGGAAAAAAAGTGTGCCTTTCCAGTATCCTAAATCTTGTGTCAATCTTCTTAACTGAGTAAGTGTAGGAGATAGTATTATGAGATGGGAGGAATGTCTACCTTGATGCCATTTCACACCTCTATATCATGTAACCTTCTTTCACAGATGAGTAACTCTAACCTCTTCTTTTTAATTGACCCTTAGCTGCATTTTCTCCAAAGTGACAATACAGAACCCTTTAGAGGTGCAGAGAACAGAACTGGACACCATACTACAAACATGGATGCACCAGAGATTTGTGCAGAAGCTGTACAGTATCAGCACTTTCCTTTTTTATCCCTTTCCTGATGATCTTTGATACAAAATTTACAGTTTTAGCCAAACAGTGAGCAAATCTTTTATTTGAACTATTCAAACACAGGTCTACTGTCAGAGAGCTATTAACACATATAGACCTGGGCTGATTAGCACAGCTGCCAAAGGAACAATGAAGTGTATTGTAAAAGTACATCATAAATAGATGTCTATGGGCCCATGATAAACAAATATGATGGCATCACAGCTGCCCCAGGTTCTGCGAGCTTCTGCAAAAGATGTGGTATGCAAACAATATTGTGGTACGATAAAGCCCAGCTGATTAAAGTTAACTCTCTCTGTTTTTATCTCATGAGGTATTTCTCATCACACTTGTTTTCTCTGCTTCTGAAAATGGCAACATCTAGAATTTAGACTTCCCTTTTCTGCCATTTCCTGGAAAAGAATGGCCAACCTCTTGAACTGTTGAAAGTACCTAATGACGTCCCAAAGGTGTTTTTTTCAAGAGGCAACTGGACTTTCTGGTGTCAGACCTGGAAGCCATCTTTTACATTGGGCCTTCAGGTCTCCCACCTTTTTTCCAGGATAAAATGTGAGGGGGGATTAGTTAGAGTATGGTTGATATATATAGGGTTACATTCTTTTCTCAGTGTGTCAAGGGCATTGCAGCCCTGCAGCTGCAATGATGTAAGACACACTCCCCCCCATTAAAAGAGTGTGAAAATGTGGGTGCATCTTATACACCGAAAGTGGCCCCGCGTGCTCACAACCAGTGAACCTGTTACTAAAGTTCACCTCTGGGAACAGCTGATTGGGGGTATTCCAGCAGGCTGATTCACCCGCCAATCAGCTGCTCATGCTGAATCAGGCTAAAGTGCGGAAGCTGACTAGGACACTAGCCAGATGAATACCGATGGATGCTGGTAGGCAGAGGCATTTTTTCCCTCCCCCAAGCTCTGGGACAGGTTGTAATGTGCCCACTTAGAGCTCAAAATCTGTTTTGATCATGGTATGCTTGTTCCCATGTTATATTTACTTTGTAGTCATTTGTAGATATTATATCTGGGTAAAGCACCAATAATCAGAACTGAATTTGGTAGTCTTTATAAATCAAAATTAGTAATAGAGAGGGGTGGGTTCCTGCCAGTTCTAACCTCTTCTATAGAAGAGGTTCCACAAATCTACAGTGCCATTTAGAACCAGTTCCAGCTCCCTCCCCCCGCCCGTCCGCACATCATCAAGATGAAGAGCTAGAGGAGGAATTCTGGGAGTTGAAGTCCACAAGTCTTAAAGCTGTCAAGGTTGAACACCTCTGTGAGTTTTTTTTCTAAAGGGTTAGGGGTGCAAGGGTCTTGTAACTTGACAGCTTTAAGACTTGCATGCTTCAAATGCCAGAGTTTCTGAGCCAACATTTTGGTTGCTAAGCAAGAGCGTTGTTAAGTGAGTTTCACCACATTTTACAAGTTGGTCACGCCCACCCAGTCAGATGACTGCCAAGCCACTCCCACCTGGTCACATGGCCGGCAAGCCACTCCCACAAAGCAGGCCAAACCTACAGAAGAGGTTCTAAAAATTTTTGAAACCCACCACTGGTAATAGATGGAAATAAATACGTCACCTGCACTGGTATCGGCGTGACATAAGCTTGAACTCTTTTTTGCACTGAGCGCACAACCCTGTGTTCTGAGGAGCAACGTTCACAACTGGCAACGTGATACCTTCCGTCTTCTGCCACAAAGCATCCTTCTCCCTAAAATACACACAGCAAAATACTTTAAATTTACTTCAAAATGCTTTTTGGCAGTTCCACTTAGACGTCTGTATTTGGCTCGTTCAGTTCATATGCTATTGCTGTTTTTTTAAGTACCTCAGTGGTTGGAGGTTTTAGAGGAATCTACTGTAACTTCCTTTTTAGAGGAAGTTGATGAAATTGATTTACATGACCTCTGGCATAAGAAACCTGAATATCAAAGGAGGGTAATTTTATACAGCAGCAAATTTGTTTTTCTATAATCTTAAAATGACTGGCTACAACAGAAGGTTTGCTTTGTGTGTATTTGAATGTCTCAGAAAATGTTTAACCAAGATCCAGCTACAATAGTCTTCTGGTTCAAATGGTTTGGCCTTGTCCTTTTAGGGTCACATTTTGGGCCAACTCCAAAAGGATTTTTAATACAATTTTGGATTAACCCTTGCATGCTAAAATGATTATATATATATTTTCTTCCCGATAGATGGCATCTATCATGAATTGTAGATATTTTGGATACGAGGGCTGACTAAAAGAACTACCATTCAACACTAGAATAAGGAATGCACTTAATTTTCAGTGATGGCCTTTTGAAAGGTGTTGTCTGTCAATGTTAGAATTAGCTTTTTTTTTTAGACAAAGGGACGAGGAATTGTTCTAAATATGACATACAGGCAAGCAGTTTTTGGTTGTCTTTTCCTTAACCAACATCGTCCATCTTCTGAGCAAATACGCTCCATTATCCAGCAGTTTGTACTGTTGAAAAACCTCTAGTCAAAAACATTTGCTTATAACCAGTGGTGGGGTGCAACTGGCTGGTTCGGTGACCCTGTGCTTTGCGCACATGCCTAACACGCATGCCTAACGCGCAGAGTTCAAAATACAGCAATTTGAAGCTTAGCTGCTTACCTTCTAAGGCAGTCCCGGTAAGTAGAGCAGCGGAGGCGTGGAAATCAACAGCGCGAATCAGCTGAGCCAGAAAGAAAGAAATATAGGACAGGATAGGGTGGGTGGGGCCAGCTGATCTTTGGAACTACCAGTTTGCCAAAACCAGTCCGAACTGGTAGCAGCCCACCACTGCTTATAACCTGTAATTTTGGGGTTGCTTATAATTTTGGGGTTGCTTATTACCTTCTGGAGCAACAGAACATTTTTTCTCTATTACCTATTTAATAGCTTTTAAAATATTTATCAGCATGTAACCAGTTTAGACTAAACATACCCAACTCTTTAAAGTTTTCTTAGATTAAATAATGAGGCTCTAGTCAAACTGTATGCATTGATCCAGTATCGGCTAAGTTTCTGGTTTATGCTTTCTTCAGTGACTAACTAGGAAGCTTGCATAATAATCAAACTAATGATAAATTTTTCCCCCTCCCTTTTAGCGCTGCTAATTCTCTATCAACAATATATCAAGTTGCATAAGGTAACTCAGGGACAATGAATATGTCATCGGCCGGGACCTTGAAATCTGAACTAGCTTGGCAAAATCGGTCATTCATTATTACAGAACACCTGGTTGAAAATGGCTTCATACAATACAGCAGACCTGTCAGTGGATATTGTCCTCTGCCAGTACAAAATGACATCAATTTGATCTTCACAGGTCAAAACACAGGTTGGACTATGAATGTATCTGTGCAAGGAGAGCACTGATTGTTGTATCTCCAGCTTCACAAGAGAGTTTTCTCATGGACCTCCTATTTCAGAGAGACTAATAGGAAAGGCAATACAATCTCCCTTAGCAGGCCAAAAAGAAAATTACCATAAAAACTGCTTGGAAATAAATAACAGCAAGATCAAATAACTCTGCTACCTTCTGGAGAGCAGTCACAGTGAGAACATAGTCTTCAGCCTGTCAAAAGGAATGCTACATTGCCGTGGTATCAGGGAGTCACATCAATGCCTTTACTAAAGAAGAACATCTCTCTGTCCCAACTCTTTTTAAGTGGATGCTGATCATCTTCCCCCATTATCATCTCCTCCTAACTTGGTTCAGAGATATATGAATAGTTTCACCAGCCAAAATCTGAAAGGCACCATGAGGTAAATCTATTCCCCAGAGCTGATTAAAAAGAATTCTGTTTAGAGGGTGCCAATTTTACCCTCATGTTCTCCCCCTTTTTTTGAATTAGCTCAGATTCCTAATAGTTGACTTTATCATTTTTCTCATCCTCAAGAAAACAGTAGTAGCAAAGATGAGCTGGCTAATTATCATCTAATTGGGATCTGAATCGCTATTTGTAAAAGCAATGCCAGGTACTATGAAGGTCTACCTCTGTGATAGGGCTGGGAAAGAACAGAGGAAAAAAAGGATAGTCAACTATAAGGTGGCTTGACTCAGTTACAGAGGCAACAGAATGCATCGTTGGAAAGCTTGAAGGATTAGTTTAGGGGCAGATTGTCATGGAGAAAAATCTATCTGTGTGATTATAAAAATCAATGCTAATCTGACAGCATATAATCATTTATAATCATTGTCAGGCATTTGTAATGGAAACAATGACATTCATTATCTGGATGCAGAAAATATCCTGTCAGAGACAAATAAGTAGGCCCATCTGTTCTGTAGTGGATAATGGCCTTGTACTCTATCATACGATAGAAAAACATGCCACAAGATCTAAATGGGCTCCATTTGCCGTTTTTACTGGTTTCCATCAGGTTTTTTTAAAACTCTATTTCTAGGGCAAAAGTATAGTGTACGGGTTCACCAATAGAGAACGTACAGGAAAAATTTAAATTTGACACTAAGGAAATAAAGGTCCAGGACATACTTGGAAATAAGGCAGCATGAAAACACTGGAGACCAAAGGAATTCCACTGCATGCACCTTGCAAGTCAAGAAATTCAACTGAGGTAAAAGAATAGAGAGGAGGATAAGTAAGCTGGATTCAGATCAGCCAGATGGAAGGATGAGATCCAGCAGACAGAGAAGAGACTGAACGGATCTGTTATATGAGACTCTGGCAGAGAGCCTATGTTCTGTGGTCATTTTTATTAGGGAAGGGGTACAGTTATTTTGTTTCACTATGTCCTGTACTTTTAAGCAGTGGTGAAATTCAATTTTTTTTTACTACCGGTTCTGTGGGCGTGGCTTAGTGGGCGTAGCAGGGGAATGGTATTGCAAAATCTCCATTCCCACCCCAATCTGGGGCCAGCCAGAGGTGGTATTTGCTGGTTCTCCAAACTACTCAAAATATCCGCTACCGGTTCTCCAGAACCTGTCAGAACCTGCTGAATTTCACCCCTGCTTTTGAGATATAGTGCATTTTTAAGGAGCAAGCCTCCTTTTATCTCTCAGCAAGCCTCTCAGCACACAGGGAGAGTCATTCCACTGAATTCATTTGTTTACTATTATTTAAATGATTTTCTTATATTGGGTTAATATTTCCTATATATTGTTTTCTTAATGCAAATAGTAAAGTAAAACTAATCATGCGTCTGATCATAACCTAGAGATTTAAAAAAAATAATTGGAGCTCCAGGACAAATAGAGAAAATTGACCCTTGGTGCCATCCTCCAACCCCTTGGTAGCAACCTTATTTAATTAAACGGAATTAGCTAAAAACTGGAGGAATCTCCTCGGGATCTTGCGAAGCTAATTCTAAATGAGGACCTACATACTTTTAAAGTTTCATTGATTACTTTAGATACACTGGAAGAAGTGTCCAAGGGCAACATTTGAGCCTTCCTGGCCTGTAATGTATGTAGTATGCTTCACTTCCCCCCCCCACCTCCCGCAAAGTATGCATTTCCAAAGCTAAAATAACATGGAAGAAAACCAATATCTATTCCTGTTGGGCTCCCTTTACTCACTGCAGTAATTCCAAAAGTTTGATTTTCATATTGCTGATGAGCACTCCCTGTTCCGACAGATCCTCTTTCAATTTCTCCTTCTCCTTCGATTCCTGGCAGTTTTTCTCCAGCAAAAGTTGTAATTGTTCCTTTTCTTGCTGCAAGCTAAGCAGGAAAAGAAAGTTCTCGTGTAACTCAGGGTCTGAATATCAGAGCTGTGGAATGCTCCATGGTTCCTTCCCAAAAAGTGCTTTGAATCTCTTTCCAGTAGAGAGAGGAAACCTATGGATTTTCCACACAGCATCCCCCTGTGATTCCTTCTTTTCATTCCATAGGTAATCCTAGTGATATGTAGCAGAGGTGGTAGCTCCCAGCATCTCCCTCATTATTAGTTACCATGGCAACTCCACTGCGCTGAACAGTAGAAGTCAGTATGGCAGTAGGGCACAACAGGCTGTATCTTAACAGAACACACAACCCGAGGGGTGTTAGGGGTGCCTTACCCCCACAGTATTTTTTTCCAGAGGGTAAGTCATCTATGTACCAAATTTGATTGAAATTGCTCGAGGCGTTCCAGAGTTATGCTGGAACACACATGGGCACACACAAACCAGTGACGTGCGGTGAGGTTTATGGCTGGTGAGGCTGGTGACGTCATCAAACCGCGTGGTTGCTCCGATTGCACGGGCGCAGCCCGACTGGAGAAGTTTCTCTTCTCAGAAATGTCAGAAAGGGGCAGGCAGGCTGCCACAGCTCCACTGAGAAGACATTTCTGAGAAGAGAAACTTCTCCTATCCCCTCCTCCCCCCTCCCACTCCCTTCTAGCACTGATGATGTTACCTAGGCATTTTTTGCATCGGGCGAGCCCGGATCCTTGCAAGGGGAATGGGATCATGTGTGCAAGAGGTTCCTCAATGCCAGCCTCAGATCAGCGGGAGCCGCGGTCCCCTTCCCCCTGCACACGTGGTCCCATTCCCCTCCTCCCTGAGCCAACATGAAGAGGACCATGGCTGCGCTGATCTGAGGCTGGCGTTGAGGAGCCTCCTGCACACGTGGTCCCATTCTCCTTGCAAGGATCCCGGGCTTGCCCGATGGAAAAAATGCCTAGGTAACATCATCAGTGCTAGAAGGGAGTGGGGGGGGGGGAGGAAGGAGGAGAAAGTTTCTTTTCTCAGAAATGTCAGAAAGGGACAGGCAGGCTGCCACAGCTTCACTGAGAAGACATTTCTGAGAAGAGAAACTTCTCCTTTCTCCTCCTTCCACCCCCCTTCCTTCTAGCACTGATGATGTTACCTAGGCATTTTTTGCATCGGGCAAGCCCGGGATCCTTGCAAGGGGAATGGGTCCACGTGTTCAGGAGGCTCCTCAGCATACAGCTTCAGATTAGCACAGCCGCAGTCCCCTTCCCCTGCACACGTGGTCCCATTCCCCTCCTTCCTGAGCCAACATGAAGGGGACCGCGGCTGAGCTGATCTGAGGGTGACGCTGAGGAGCCTCCTGCACATGTGGTCCCATTCCCCTTGCAAGGATTCCGGGCTCGCCCGATGCAAAAAATGGCGAGACCGGCGCACTTGGGGCTGCTGCTGCGATGTCCAGGGAGGCTAAACCAAGCCGTGTGCCTCTCCCAGCCACTTTTGCGGCCTTTATTTTCATGATGAGAGCGGTGAGGCTCTGCCTCCCCTGCCTCCCCTGACTGCACGTCACTGACACAAACATACACACACGTTTTTATATAGATAGATACTGACCAGCTACCAGAGGTTGTACTTCAATAATATTTGATGGATCATATAGGTTCCCTGCTGTAGTTTAGAAGCAAGAAGAAATGCTACTAGAGCAGTTTAAGCCTTGGTTTAGAATCTATTCTAGTGTTTTAGACTGCTGAATGCCTATTGCTGTGACCTTTGTGATCCCACTCCATTACAAGAATCAAACAGCAAATAGACATGCCAAGACATATCATTTCATTTAGTCTACATTGATCATTGCTGATGGCCTTCTTTTCACTGGTAGCAGCCCACTGTCCAATGAGATTGTGTCTCACAGTTTCAGGCTCACTATACCGGAACTTGTGTTTGTGTCCTTACCATTTAAAGCAAATGAAATGCATTATTAGAAAGCTTTATAAAACATCAACACGGAGATTTTAAATTTATTTTGCAAAATATAAGTGGGATGAAAATGAGAAGTACCTGATTGGTGAGAAAGCTCACTGCTCTTTATGTTTCATAATGATGAGGCATATAAGGGAGTGCCTCACGCCCAGTCACACCTTTTGATCTACAGCCCCTTGGTACTGTTTGCAGGGACTAGTAATACATCTCTGATATTTTAGACAAAGCTGTTTTCTTCAAGCATGACTTGAAGATGCCATGGTTTGAACCTTGAGCTCTGAATGCAAGACATGTGCTCTGTCACTGAGCTATGGCCAGTTCCCTAAATATAGCTTTAAATATAAGGGGTTCATGCTCTCACCGGTTCAGCTGCTCCATGAGATGACTTATTGTTTTATCCTTGGCTATTAACATTTTTTTTGCTTGCCGGACATCTTCTGTCATTTTATCCAAATGGTCAGCTAGACTCTGAGAAATCAAGGATGACAAGAAAGCACAGCAGAAGATCAGTGACTATCAGACAGAGAGTATATACACCCATCTCCCGGGAATAAGGATTATTGTCAAGATGTCGGCTCTAGCAGTACTAGTAGCTCAAGGTTGTTGTTTTTTGCCAATTAAGACTTGATTTTGAACTCTCAAATTCTTCAATCATGTAATTGCTACCTGCTGACTTCCATTCCACCAAAATGCAGAGAACTGTGGCTTTTGCCCCCATCTCCAAGTCAGCTTCATTTTGCATTAGCTTTACAGCAAAACTCTCTTAAAACTCTTCCATTCTGGTAAAGTCTGTGACCTCTATGCATACCAAAAGGAGCTAATTTTCCAGAAAACTGGCAAAATCCCTTTAATTTTCTAGAAATAAACATACGGCATCCCCCCACTGAAGCTCTGTTTTCACTCTATAAGTATTCCTAGTGATATCTAACAGAGTTAGTATCCTTAACAATGCATGACATCTAGGAATCCTTTAGTAAAGACATGTCAGTTCCTTATAGGTTTTTTTTTTACTCTAAGGCTTGCAATGGATCTTATCTTATTTAAAAAGATAAATATCAATTACATGTGGAATCATCCTCAGGGTTGTTGGTGATATCCTATTCCTTGGCTGTCATAGAATAATAGGCACCTACCTTCTCATGCACTTCAATTCTCTGTGTGGCACTGTCACCCGTCTTTACAGGTCCATCCAAATGCTGAAGCACCTCAGTCTGAATCTTTTTCATTGTCAGAGGTGATCTTGCTATTCCCTCTGTGGCAATGTCTCTCTCCTTGACAGGAGCCCTGGCTTCCTTGCTTTTGCTCTCATATGCTAGATGTGTCATTGTGATGGAAGAAACTGATGCTATCTGCAGAACAGCATCTTCTGTGGGCCACTTCCAGCATTGCTCCAGTTCCTCACTCAGCTGCTTTGCTCTATTGGTGGTTTGCATTTTCTCCAGCCGCAGCTGCTCTACTTGATTTTTCAGCTTCTGGCACTTCTCTCTTAGGGTGGAAGCGATGCTCTCACTTTTCTCCTGCTGGGTTTTCTGTAGAGTTTGGCTGGTGGCCTTCAATGTCTCCAGCTCGCTTCGAAGCCATGCCATCTCCTGAGTCTGCCCTTTCAGACTAGTGGTAGTACTTTCTGCCTGTTTTACCAAGACTTCTCTTTCTTCAAGGGCTTGTTGCAGGGTGGCCTGGAGCTGTTGCTTGTCCTCTTGAAGCCTGACTACTTCTTTTTCGAAAGAATTTAGCTGGCCTGTGAGCGTCTGCAAAGTTCTTTCCCATCTTCTCTGATCCTCAAGAGTTTCTGCTTCCAGCTGGAACTTTTTGCTGGCCATTTCCTCTAACTGGGCTTCCAGGATTGTGTTTTTCTCCAAGCTTTCCTTTAGGCAGGCAGATTGGTCATTCAACTCTCTTTGCAAACTCAGGGCTGCTTTCTCGTGGTCCCTCAGGGCCTTTTCCTGCTTCTCCAGAGACACTTGGAGGGTGACAAGTTGCTCCTGACACACCAGCAGCTCTTTCTGAAGGTCTTTCATTTCAAGCTTGGAAAGCACCAGACTTTGTTCTTGAGACACAAAAGTTTCCATAAGAATCTCTTTCTCTTTTTCTAAAGTCTTTACTTCAGCCAAACTCCTCTCTAGTTTCTCCTTCAGCGGATCTATTTCTTGCATGGTTGAATGGTCTTCTCTTTCCATCGCCCTGCAGCATTTCTCTTCTGTCAGCTCCTTGACTGTTTCCAGTTGGCCATGTTGGCTCTTCATGGCCGCTACATGTTCTTCCCACCTCTCCAGGCTCTTTTCAGATACTTTTAATTTCTCCTGCAGCCCCCGACATTGAGAAATCAGTTGCTGTTGCCTCAATTCTTGGGCCTCCATATGTGCCAGATGCTGTCTCCTCTCTGCCTCCTGAGTACTCAGTCTCTGTTCGGCCTCTTTGAGAGCCTTCTCAGCACCATCCTTCTTGGCCCAGGCCTCTTGACATTCCTCAGTCAAACTGGCAATCTTACATTCTGCTTCTCTGAGTGCTTTTACTACCTTGGCCAATTCCTGCTGCTGTTTTTCCTGCTCGCCCATTTTCTCTTTCTGTTGTTCTTCATACTTTGTCAGCTCTTCTTTTAGAGAGCGGTTCTCTTTAGAGAGAGTTTGCTTTAGAGATGTGTTTTCTTCTTGTTGCAAGGCTAACTTTTGCTGCAGAACGCTCAACTCCCCTATTAATGTTCTCAAGCATTCTTGTTTCTGTATGCTGTCACCTTCGGTTATCCCATCTACTTTCCTGCAGAGGGAGTGTTTGGGTTGAGGATAACATACTCCTTGGATGGAAGACACGTTGCCTAGCTGCTCCTTTTCCAAATGGACCTGCAATTCACCATCAGCCCTCTTCTGCTCCTTGCCAGAAGGTGGACTCTGGACATACCTTTCCATAAAGGGATTCAGTTTCAGAAGGGAACCCATCTGCAAGAGACTGTTCTTTCTGCTTCTCCAGACTCCGATCCATTTCTCCAATGGCTGTTCCGGCCCAGGTCTTGACTGATCATCTACCCTTGAATCAGGAACAACATCCATCGTTCTGAGCCTGCTCCTTTGTACGAAGGTGCTTCCTTGATGAAGCCCGTGTTCTTGGCTTGTGTTTCCAACCTAGGATTAATGAATAAATATTTGGTGCGAGATGACATTACTACCCTAAGAGAAATACTCAAAGATTTCAAGTTACGGTCGCCAAAGCAATGCGCATATTCATAAACAGAGTGTGATGGAATTCTCTTAGCCTGGGAACAAAAAAGGGATTTTTCCAAAATATTGCAGATCAAGAACAGATGGGCATATTTTGTAGCGTAAGCTGCCTGGAATTGCCATGCACGATTTGGGCAGCCGTTTAAATAGGTTTCATAAATGAATAAAAAGTAATATCAAATAAACAATTATCATCTTCCCCATTAAACCAAGACCAGCAAGAAAGAGGATCAAATACAATGGATAACATACATACTGATAAATGAGGGCCAAGATACACACAGCCAAGATTTTGCAACCTATCTCCATTTTTATTTGCAGTAAACCCAGGGGCGGGATTCTACCGGTTCGGGTGAACTGGTTGCTCTGGTGATTAGCTGGGAGAGAATCAGTTTGCCCCGACGATCAGATGGGCCCAGCTGGCAGCTCACGCTATTTTTCTACCTTTATTTTTTCAGCTGATTCATGCAGCAGAGAATCAGCTATGTTACTCCTCCAAAGAAACCCAGAAGTGAACTGTGCATGTGCACGCAGCGAAATCTCAAATTTCACGTGATCACCGAACCGGTTGTTAAACCGGGAGGATCCCACCACTGAATAAACCTGTCTACTCTGACTCTGTGACAATTTGCTCTATTGGTTCTCTTTCTGAACAGAAAGTCCTGTCTGTCTGCTTTCTTGTTTAAGGATTACTGTAAAGAAGTACACATTTGCAGAGCAATTTGCAACTACAGATAGTCCTCAACTTACAACAGTACATTTAGTGATCATTCAAAGTTACAAAAACTTTGTGCCTTTGCACTGAAAAAAGTGACTTATGACCGTTTTTTCACACTTACAACCGTTGCAGCATCCCCGTGGTCATGTGATCAAAATTCAGGCGCTTGGCAACTGGTTCATATTTATGACGGTTGCGGTGTCCCAGGGTTATGTGATCAACTTTTGTGACCTTCTGACAAGCAAAGTCAACGGGGAAGCCAGATTTCCTTAACAATCAGGCTTCTAACTTTAACAACTGCAATGATTCACTTACCAACTACGGCAAGAAAAGTTGTAAAATGGGGCAAAACTCACTTAACAAATATCTCACTTAGCAACTTGAATTTTGGGCTCAATTGTGGTCGTACATCGAGGACTTCCTATACTCTCACTATGCTTGAACACTCATTTTCCTCTCTCGGGATGAACTCTACAAAGCCGATGTTGCAAAAATAGAATGGGAAAGAAGATGGCTAGGAGAGATACTGATTACAGAAGCCATGATATCTCCGTTACTTCTTCCCTTAATTACAAAAATGAATTTGTAACTTTTTCTAAATGTTTGCCTTTTTATTCACATAAGAAAAAGGATTGTCTGGAATTTTGGGAATTGTTCCAATCATTTCTACAGGACACCAGATTGGGAAAAATGGCTGTAAGTTTATCTTTTATGGGAAATAGCAATAGCATTTAGAGTGGTTTACAGAAGACAGCATATTGCCCCCAACAATCTGGGTCTTTATTTTACTTACCTCGGAAGGATGGACCGCTGAGTCAACCTTGAGCTGGTAAGAATCGAACTGCTGAACAGCTGGCAGCCAGCAGAAGTAGCCTGCAATACTGCATTCTAACCACTGTGCCACTGTGACTCTAGTAATGGAATAAGTGATCTAATTTGAACTTTTGAAAGCCTGTTCCTGAAATTCTAACTCTGAATGTAATATACATCATGCATATTATTTATTTATTGTGAAAATGAATAGGTAGCATCTCAACCAAAAGATTCACAAAGCAATTTATGAATTTTTGTCCTTGAGTCCATAATCACTTTTGTGGGGAATTATGTGGAAATTTCTAAGTTTCTTTCTTTTAATAGTACAACAAAAATCCTGGGATCAACCAAGAATCCAAACCATTGTTGGTATCTTCTGGCAGGAAAAAAAATTGCATGTATAAAGGAGGCAGAGGAAAAACTGGTATAGCCTCAAGACCTACTTGTTTACTGAAGGAAAGCAGGTGAGGTTTGGTCATTGATTACACTTGGAGCCCATGATAGAAGAAAGATTAAATAAATAAACTGTGTACCTTAAACAATCCATCCTCTGATTGGGTGTACTGTATAGCTCTGGGAGAAAATTGTGGCAAAACTCTAGGAAAAATAACAGTAATAGATCAAGAAGGAAACTGTTGACTTCTGGATCTAATCTATTCATGCTCTGTTTCATAACATTTCTGGAGGAGATCTCTCAAGATAAGCTACTTGAAGTCAGTTTGAATTGTGATCCTCCAGAAATGGCTAAACTGCAATGTCTGATATTTTCTTTCATAGATTCTTCACGACTACCACGTAGAGAGCATTACAGATTATGACATGGCTTAAGTCTGTGAGAAGGGTAGAAAGGATGCATACACAAGAGCATTGTGGACTATTGCATAAAGGGACTGCAAACAGTCCACAAGAACATTTAAGAATTTGTGCAAGTTTCACAGAGTCTGAGGTTTCACTAGCAGAAAAAGTACATGCACCTGAATATGGAGAACTAATCTTGTAAAGTTGTGGAGAACGATGATGAAGGAGGAAAGAAAAGAAAAACATAAATGTTATAATACTAGAGAAGCATATTTGTAAATAAAGAACACAATAGCTAAAGCCCGATTATAATTTCCAGGGCAGCTGTCCTATCAAAAATATATGCTTCTTATGGCAGCATTTTGAAGGTTGGAGGAATATACATCCCACAGTACATAGCATAGGTACTTGAATAATAAGCCACAGAACTGTTCCCTTATATTGCTCCAAGATGCCTTATTCAGAAATATCAGTGTGAAGTGGCTAACTGTGGATCTCTAGTTCCTCACATTTGGGAAGGCTTGCGTCTTGTTACTCACTCTGAGACTGTGGGCCATGCAGCATCCAAATCTTCTCTGCGGAGGGCCAGGTGGAAGGCAATGCCATCCAACTCATAGAGGGAGCTCAAAATTTCTCTCCGTAGCTTTTCGTCCAAGAAGGGACTACGTGCATAGTACCACTCACTGCAAAGAACAAACCACAGAGCATACTAACTCCCAGCTGCCCATGTTACCTCCATTTCATTCCCACCATGGATCAGAGCCAAACAAAGATAACTGTCTTAGAAGGCGGGGGACCACCTATGTATCATGAACCTTGAGAATGCAAGAGATGCTAATACCGTTAACGTACATCTATCGTTCCCTTAACTCTATCAACCAAGAATCGTGCTTCTAAATCGGGGTTAACATTGTATCGAGGCCCAGGGCAAAAAGCAAGAGAGCTAAAATCATTAGTGAGATTCTCAAAGCCTATCTAAAAATTACATTCATTCATTCATTCTTGATTGTATTAACTTGTATTTTTCGGAGTATAAGACGCACCCTTTTCCCTCAAAAAAGAGGCTGAAAATCTGGGTGCGTCTTAAACACTGAATACAGCATTTTTTGCTTTCCGAAACCCTGCCGCCTTCACCAAAATGGCCGTGCAGAGCCTGTAGAAGGCTTTCAGAGAGCTCCTGGGGGCTGGGGAAGGCAGAAATGAGTAAAAAATGGGTGGTTTTTTGCTCCATTTTGCCCCCCACCCAGCCCCCAGGAGCACTCTATAAGCCTCCTAAAGGCTATGCATGCATTTTTTTTTTACAAAAAAGGACCCGTTTTCATGAAAAACTGGCTGTTTTTTGTTCATTTTGGGCCCCCTAAAGGCTATTCATGCCTTCTTTGGGGGGGGGGAAACGGGCCCATTTTGGCAAAAAACGGGTCATTTTGGGGAGGTTTGCAGAGTGCAAAAACTTTTTTTTAATTTGCCTCTTCAAAACCTTGGTGCTTCTTATACTCTGGTGCTTCTTATACTCTGGTGCTTCTTATACTCTGGTGTGTCTTATACTCCGAAAAATACGGTAAATAATAGCATTTAAGTATAATTCATTTAATTCAAAAGTAATTGTTATCTTGGCACTAGCTGTTTCTTTGTTCTGATCCCACCTTTTAGTTTTTAAAAAGTTTTCCCTGTGAAGATAGTTAGGGAATTCTCTAGAAGCATTTCCATTCTGCCCTGCTTTTCACCCCATAAAACCTCAGAAGCAATTTGGTTTCTAACTTTATTTGAGTTGAGTTGAAATGCTGAGACGAAGAGTACCTGTACCAGTATCCTCACTACCACAGTCTCTGCAACAACAAAAATCTCATCACCTGCACTCCACACCAAATGGGAGAAAACAAGAGTGGCAAAAACAAATAAGGAGCCTTTATTAAATCTTGTCAATTTGACACCCTTTAATTTTTAAAAATTGTACAAAAGGGGATTTATGACAAGTCTTGTAAAATCACTGGACTGGCATTTTCTTACAGGTTTTAAAAGTCGGCAATCTGGAAAATAGATGGAGGAAGAACTCTCATCAACGTGGGCAGTCAAATTTTACAGTAGCTTTGTCTGCTCTGTACCTCAACCAGAAATAAATCAGCCTAACTCTCCAACACGGTTGATGTGGTGCAATACAGAGATCAAGCTGCTTCCAAACCTGTACCAAATACTTGCAAGGAAAAGTTCTCACCTGGTGACTTCTGGTTCCATGAAGCAGAGCTGCAAGGTCTCAGCTAACAGTTGATGGACCAGGCAGTAGCGGATGAAAGCACGGCCTTTCCCCACAGCAGTTTTCAGCTATCAAAGAAACAAATTTATGTTCCAACAAAAGACCAAAGTAGTAAAGAACTCCTTAAATTGCCCTATTTGCTAAATGTTTTTATTTATACACTCCTTCTAGGCTATCCAACTTGGTTTACATCTTCTTCTAAGTTCCCTGTAATTTATCTTTCCCACTTGCTTCCACTGCAATGATCAATTGTGCCAATGTCCTAGTCTTGGTGCAAATCAACCCATATTATCCTATTGCGTCATCTGGAGGGGATGGGGGTGAGGGGCACCGTTTTGCGGTGGTTCTCCTCCTTCCTCTCCGGTCGGACGCAATGTGTGTTGGCGGGAGAGCAGAGATCGACCCTGAGGCCGCTCACGTGTGGAGTGCCACAGGGGTCGGTCCTCTCCCCTCTCCTGTTCAACACATACATGAAACCGCTGGGCGAGATAATTCGAGGATTCAGGGTTGAGTGCCATCTGTATGCAGATGACACTCAGTTGTACATTTCTACCCCGAACCACCCCAACGAAGCCGTCGAGGTGATGTCCCGGTGTCTGGAAGCCATGCGGGTCTGGATGGGCAACAACAGACTCAAACTCAACCCTTCCAAGACGGAGTGGCTGTGGCTACCGGCGCCCCGCTTTAGCCAATGTGTTCCATCCCTGGCCATTGGGGGGGAACAACTGCCCCCAGTGGATAGGGTACGCAATTTGGGTGTCCTCCTAGATTCCCGGCTGTCGCTAGATGATCATGTGACGGCCGTGGCTAGGGGGGGCGTTCCACCAGGTTCGCCTGATGCGCCAATTGCGTCCCTTACTGGAGCGAGACGCCCTTTGCACAGTCACCCATGCCCTAGTGACTTCTCGCCTTGATTACTGTAACGCTCTCTACATGGGGCTCCCCTTGAGATGCACCCGAAGGCTCCAGCTGGTCCAGAATGCAGCCGCGCGGGTTATTATGGGGAGTACTAGGTACTCCCATGTAACACCTTTCCTGCGCGAGCTGCACTGGCTGCCTGTGGCCTTTCGGGTGCGTTTCAAGGTGTTGATCGTCATCTTCAAAGCGCTCCATGGCTCGGGACCTAGTTATTTGCGGGATCGCATTCTACCCCATACATCCCTGCGACCAATTCGCTCTCACAGAGAGGGCCTCCTCCGGGTACCATCCGCTAAACAGTGCGGGCGGGCGGTGCCTAGGAGTAGGGCCTTCTCTGTGATGGGCCCAACCCTCTGGAACGACCTCCCCCCCGATATTAGAACCACCTCTGATCTCCGCTCCTTCCGTAAGAAACTCAAGACCCACCTGTTTCGAGTAGCTGGTCTGGCCTAATTATAATTATAATCGTAACTGTATTTAACATCTATTACAAACCTTCCTGGATGGTGTTTTAAATTTTATATTGGGGTTTTAAATGGGTTTTAAAATTGTTTTTTAAGTATTTAAATTGGTTTTGGGATTTTATATACAGACAGTGTGTGTGTGTTGTTTCTGCTCTATGTCCTATGTTATTTTCTGTTGTTTTGATTATGAATGGTCTGTACACCGCCCCGAGTCCCTACGGGGAGAGGGGGCGGTCTATAAATTAAATAAACTATAACTATAAACTATATTGATGTTCTTCACCAGAGTCTGAATAAAGAATGAACTATCACCAAATTTCCTTGGGAACTGGGCTACCTTGCTATAGAATTATGACTGACAGGTTCTATACAGTATAGTGTGTATGTATTTTTGTAGGAACATGTATGTATCAGAGGTGTTATGCCGCCGGTTTGCCGGTAATGGTCACAGCACGAGTCTCCGCCCACCCACCCTGACATCATCAAGGACCTTCTGCGCATGCCCAGACACACGCATGTTCCCACTAATGAACTGGTAGTGAAGAAAATAGAATACCATCTCTGGTATGTATTGTATGCATATGTGTGTGCGCGCACACACATATTCGGGCATTTATACATACAGCACATATATAGGTAGTCCTTAGATAATGACTGCCCCATTTAGTGACCCTTGGAACTTAAAATGGCACTGAAATTTATGATCGGTCCTAAATTTATGATGGTCACAGAGTTTCTGCTGTCATGTGATTACCATTTAACGAGCTTCTAACACACAAAGTCAAAGAGGAAGGAAGTTGCAAATTATGCTCCCATGATGTTTGATTTAATGCCTGCATCTTTTAGTGATTAAGGTGCTGGTTCCAATTGTTAAGTGAGGACTACTTGTATAAAGAAAGGAATGTAATCAAACAATGCTAAGTATGTCAGGGAAAGCTGTATCTCCTTTATATGCACTCTTGGAATAATCTTATGTTCACAATTTCAACAGTTTCTTATCAAGGGGGGAAAAAAACACTTCAAAGAGTTGAACTCAATCTTCAGTGCCTGTAAGAGGCTACTCCAATTATAGCTAGGTCTCAATTAACATTGAAAATGAATCCCACAAAGGAGTCACATTATTTGAGGGTGCACTATTCAAAGTGATATTTCTGTGGGGAAAATGGCAATTGGTTCCAGCTTGCTAAAAATAAGCCATGGGCATTTTTTCAAACCAAGGATAAAGAAATGGAACCCACATGTGGTCCAGATGGCTGCTCCTTAGGCTGGACAGTGGTCCCTCCTTGGTTTGAATGCCGGGAGATAAAGGGATTAGTTATCAAATTCACAATCTCATCACGAAGCCTTTTAAAGAACACTACGTTTATTCATCTTGCTTCTACCTGTTTTGGGAATTGCTTATTTAACTATCTTAAAGCTATAGAGATCTTTGGGATGGCAAATTTGAAAAGGCATCTGGTAAGTCTACCTTCATTTCTGTACATAAGGAAAACTATATGTATAAGAACTTAAAGAATTTGAAATAAATGGCAAAATATTAAATAAGATTTGGAAACAAAAATGTTATACATGAATTAAGGGACTAGAGCAGTGTTTCTCAACCTTGGCAACTTAAAGATGTCCGGACTTCAACTCCCAGAATTCCCCAGCCAGCACTGGCTGGGGAATTCTGGGAGTTGAAGTCCGGACATCTTCAAGTTGCCAAGGTTGAGAAACACTAGACTAGATAAATTTGGAATATTTAAACTTTTATTATAAAATGTTAGAACCAACTACATGAAATAAACAGCTTTTTGGGGAAACCAGGATTATGTTGTCTACTGTAAGTCATAACAGAAATTAGAGACTTTATGATTTAAATTGGACACTAGAGGGGACTAAAGATGCAAGGCAGAAAGAAAACTGCCTTTGGTGTTGATAAAAATTGGGATTTATGAAATGACACAGGAGATTTATAGGTGATTTTTGAAAGAAGGACCAGAATATCAGTGACAATGTCTGCTTCTATCGATAGAATAGGTTTAAAGGATGTTAATAAAGGAAAGACAGATGTGAAATCATTCCTTCTTCCATTTTGCACCCACAAAGATTAATAGTGTCTAAAATCCCAACTGCAACAAGATATGAGTTAGCCTTAACTGAGCATGAGCAATCCTTGCAATCATTGAATTTTGGGTCGCATTAAGCAGGACCTGGTATCAAATTACATTGTGCACTAAATAGAATATTACATTAATCAAATCCACACTAATCACAATCTGTGTGTATTATCATTGCTAGATGTCAAAATTTCAAATTTCTTCTTCTTTAAAGGTAGGAATTAAAGTGAAAAAGATTCTTTAAAAATACTAGATACCATGGGTCTTTGAAGTATTTCTATATGTCAGGGATATTAGCATAGGAACATTATTTCCATTTCTTATCGGGATCTCTTTGTCAAACACAAAGACTAATTCCTATTTAAAACACAGAGCACAGTTCTAGAACACATCATCATTTCACTGGAAAAGAATGTTTTTGAAAGAAATGCAGTATGAACCCCTGGGCATATGCAGGTTGCCAACAAGGGATGTACGGTAAAGGTAAAGGTTCCCCTCACAAATATGTGCTAGTGGTTCCCAACTCTAGGGGGCAGTGCTCATCTCCGTTTCAAAGCTGAAGAGTCAGTGCTGTCCGAAGACGTCTCCGTGGTCATGTGGCTGGCATGACTAAACGCCGAAGGTGCACAGAACGCTGTTACCTTCTCACCAAAGGTGGTCTCTACTTTTCTACTTGCATTTTTACTTGCTTTAGAACTGCCCAGGTTGGCAGAAGCTGGGACAAGAGCCAATAATACAATAATTCCATTCAACAAATTCCACAACTGTACCTAAGAAATAATGTAGCGGATTCAATTTTGTTAATCCCAGTGTGCAAACCCAATTGTTTCAGTTTTATAAACTTTAGTGTATGACTCAGAATTATTTGTAAAGCAAGTGAAAGGGGTTGTTCAAGAAATTATGGTTAGAACAAGCCGTAGCAGTTTGGTTATTTTATATGTACATGTGATCAGTAACAGAATGCTCTTGACATAAAAGGCTGAAATGCAGATTTGTTCAAATTGAGGAAATTGCAATGAGATTATCTTGGTCCCAGACATTAAAAATAAAAAGAACACTGTGTATCTGAGTGGCTCTTTAAAAGCTTAAAAATGGAGCTGTAGAAAGAGATAAATGTGAAGAGCTAATCTTGGAAAGTATTTTTGGCAAATAGTTTTGACTAACCAGATTGCTATAGCAACTACATTTCCTTTTGTTAGATGTTAATGTTTCTTATGATATGCACCTATATGCACTTTCAAAAAGGAACAATTAATTACCTCAATCTTTCCAAACCTAACAACCTGCAGATAGATGAATTTGACTACAGTTCCCAGAAACCACATTCAGCATGCTAGATTTGTAATACATAATATCTGGAAGGTACCAAGCTGAAGTAGAACTGTAGAAACATAACAGCATTTACTGTCATCGTCATGAATATCATCTTAATGTCTTGCTTCTGGAAAAGTGAGTTATTTAAGCCACCATTGGATGACTCACAGATGTTGCTAAATTACTACTCACAATAGCCCAGCTAGCAGTGATGAATGATCCTTCATCATTAGCCTTGCAGTTTAAGATATTAGAAATTGTAATTCAAAAATATTTGGAACATTCCAGAGGTGGAGAATTCCCTATACCTCCTCTATGTTTTCCTATGGCAAAGCAGCATAATTGATTTGTTCTCGCCAGTCCACACTGCCCCATATTCCACAATGAACTCACATAAAATATAAGATAGTCTTACTTTGTCCAAAGAAGTGACATGTTGAACTCCTGCATGTGGGTTGCTGTTTAGCCGGGTGAGGTTTCGGCTCAGAAAATCCCAATAATCTTTTTTCTGTCCAAAGAGATTTTTCTTTTCTTTCAAATCAAACTAGAATATGGAGGAAGAGAAATAATAATAATTTATATGTTCTTCATTGATGTTCTCATTAATCGTTTAGTAGCTGATTATAAGCTGACTGGTGACAGAACTGAAGAATAGGAGGTAATATATTTTCTAAATAAGTATGTTTTTAGGGAATACTATAAACATACTGGAAATTCAGATAGGAATGCTGAGGGAAAATAACTCTCTTCACCACATAGCAAAAAGTAAATTTCTGCTGAGGCAGCACAGATGAGACTTTGTCTAAGGAGTAAGGAATGACTTCAAAAGCTGGGAGTGCATCATGTTACAACATTAGTAACTAGAACCAATTCAAATTGTATTTCTTGTGTTGTACTCTATAATACAGGAGTAGAAGGCCAGTCTTTAGTTGGGGGCTCTACAGTATTTCTTTGGGGTTATCTATGAGGTAGTGGTGGCTACCAATACATGCAATGAGCAGAAATTAGTTAGGACAGCTGTCTCCCTTACTCTCTTTCTCTCCCTTTCTCTCTCTCTCTCTCTCTCCCTTTCTCTCTCTCTCTCTCCCTCCCCCCTCTCCCTTATTCTCTCCCTCCCTCTCTCTCCCTCCCTCTCTCTCCCTCCCTCTCTCTCCCTCCCTCTCTCTCCCTCCCTCTCTCTCCCTTACTCTCCCCCTCCCTCTCTCACATATACACACTCCTTCTCCTCCCTTTCTACTCTCTCCCTGCTTCAAGAGAAGCAGATCACATTGCCAGAGATCTGAACTAAGTCCTAGCAGAGAGTTTCTAAAATGGGAGCAACCCTTGCTATTATCTCCAGGAGCCCAAGAGTCCTATTGCCAAGCAAAGTCCTAGAATTGAGAGTTGAGTCTCATACCTGCAGTAGAAATTCCAGTTGGGCACAGAAGGGTTGCAGTTCCTGGCTACCATCTGTCACTGGGAGACCCCGCTCCCGGTAGTTTTGGTTCAAATCAACCAGTGTATCTAGTGGGGGAAAGAGGGAATTCATTAAAAAAAAAAATCTGAGTCCTGCTTTAGCACTTCTCCTCCTAAAGTTAAAATCAGGTGAAGATAGCGTGCCTAACATACCCATTACAATCTAGGCAAAATATCAGAACAAGGAACAAGGAGGAAATATATCTGGGAAGAGCCAATAGAGGGACTTGGTAGTCTAGCCCCCCCCCCCCCCAAAAAAAAGGGAGAAAACTTTTTAAAGGCTGCACACAGTTCTCATGTACAGAAAGGAAGATGATGGAAAGAACATAAAAGGAAAGCTCATTCAGCAAGGTTATGTATGCCCTCCCCTCTTGCAAAGGAACAGATTTTAAAAGCAGTGTGATCTGTTCTGGGCAGAGAGGCAATCAATCAATCAATGGCAGCTAGACTTACAGCGTAAAATATGCCCTACTTATTGTTTTATTATTTAGCTCAACTTTCAGGCATACCACTGACTGGGAGGGTTTGTACTTTTTATTATTGAATTTCTGACAACCTAAGTCTACTCTGAATTTAATTTTATTATTCCAGCCCTGTTAATCTATTTGGTCAAGAGCCCGCCTACGTCTCGGTTAGGATCTTACCCGGTGATCCCATCTCTGATGGCAATCTGTTCGAGGCCTATATATGACAGTGTCATAGTCATTGTCATATATGACAATGTCAACACAAACAGCATTGAGGTCAACACTCATAATCTCCTACGTGTAAAGTCTGGTATAAGAGTATCAGGGAAGCATCAGAATAATTTCTTCAGTTTATGGGCATCCCTGCTAGATACTGTAGATGCCGCGAGTAAGGCTTAGAATAATCGGTATTTTATTCTTCCAGACATCTTTCAAATTGCAGGAAGGCGTGTTGTGGTGAGCAGCTCCAAATAAATGCAGTGAGGATTCATGAGGTTTGCCACAGAAGCATAACTGAGGCCAGTATAAGACTCGGATGGGCACACATGATCCCACTGGGTTAATTATCCCATTCTGAGTGGTTTCTTTTATAGCCTGTGGCATGATAGGCACTTATCTTGGGTTTTCTGGCTAGTTCTTTCTAGCTAGAGATTTGACGAGAGATTATGTTAATCTCCCAGAGAGCAAAAGTGAAAACCCATTTTAATTTTAACAGGCTCTTTTCAACGACTGGTGGTCTGGTCACTCTTTCTAATTCTGGCTGGGTTCTAAGTAATTCTCCTAAGGGGAAGATCAGCAGAAACTGCCTATTCTCCAGCCATCAATTGTGCTTTGTTCAGACATCAGGTATGAAACATAATATAACACAAAAGAATACCATTCCAAGGGATATGTGAGAAATATGCCCAACGTCCAAGCAGAAGCCAGCTAATGCCCATCATTTTAGTAATGCCTACGGTGAAGAGAGCAGCCATATATACTTACTCTTTAAATCCTTAATCACATGAAGTATCTCTCTGTCAGCAGCCATAGTTCCATATCACCAATCCTTCAAAGGAATCAGCTATTAGTTAAGGAAATTCCATGCTGGGTCTACAGTCAGCAAGAACAATAAGGATAGTTCAAGGAACCAGATTCTGGTGTCATAAACAAATAAAATTATTTAAATATATATTATTATTTAAATATCTACTATTAGGGATCCTTTATTCTGGGAATTTCATATCTTGATGACTGCACAGACATGCACAACTCATTTTAAGAATATCAGTATAAAAAATAGGTTGGATGTAATGCACAGTATATAATCTTCAGAGAGGGTAGTTGAATCTTTGTGTGTTCATAATAGTTTGCGGATTATTGATATTCAGTGATTACTAATCCTGATAAAGCAAAATCTTTTTTCCACCCAGAAAGTGCTGAAAACTCTGAGCAATAATTTCTTCCCTAAAACATACAAGGAACTAAACTAATTAATCTCACACGGCCAACATTGGTTAGGATGAGTGTTACTCAGCAGCTCCTCTTCTGAAAACAAGGAGCCATCTGGCCTTTCTTCCTAGCTCACAAGAAGGAAGCCGGGAGGCTGAAAAGACAAGCAGGGAACTAGTAAGTAGGTTCTCCTGCTCCTCCTTCATCTGTGGTTCTAGGTGCTTCTTCAATTGATAACACAGTTTGCTATCTAATGGATTCAAGTGGACATTCCCCTTGCAAGGATCATCAAGCAGTGCAAATATGCCTCTCCATGGAGATCAACCTTGGAGACATCCCTATTGTGGTGATGGAAACTTCTGCTATATCACCTTTTTTCCTGATAGTGATTCCTGGACAGTGGAAGCTGAGTCTCCCTTACAATGAGTTTAGCTCCTGGGGATTTCTCAGATAGATCTAAGCAGTTTTCTTCGAAGCAGTGCTGATGTGGTCTGCTAATATCTTCTTCTGGGAAAGTTTTTCAATCTCAATCTAGTCCACCCTCCTAATATTTCTTAGAAGATTCTCAAGCAAGTCCCAATCAGCACTAATCCTTCCTCTTTTACTTGAGTTTAGGACTCAATTAAAGGAGACTTTGAATTCCTAAGAGTCCAACCCTCTTCTGTTACGCGAATAATTTTCAAAGAGGTTAATATGATAGCCTTGGAAATGACGTATTTTTCTTCCATCTGTTACCTAACTCCTTTCTGTCCCAAATGATGGGAACTCAGGAGGAAGTAATACTTCCTCAGTTAGTTTCTCATTATTCACCCTCAGCTACAAAGGGCTTTTCAGCCTGAGTTTCTGTGCCAACCATACTTCTATTCCTGCCTTCATATATTCCTTTATTCCCCACCCTATTTTCCATCCTGTTCTTCTGAAAGTAACGGTGGCGGGTGTGGGTGTGTGCAAACAAACATCCCTCCCTAATTTGGATAAATATTGCACTAGAAAACAAAAACAACCATCACAAAATCAAACTTCATTTCTCTTCACCTTTCTAGCAACCTTTTTTTCCTCAATGTCCCCCACCACCACCACCACATTTTCTAGCTACTTTCGGAACCACACAAAATATCCCAGTTGACCAAGCCTGCCTTCTGTTATATTTGCCTAATGATTCGAAAGATCTTAGTCCCCAATCAAAATGCCTTGCACCTTTGGCCTATTCAAAGAACATTGACAAACCACTTCAGGCCTTGTAAGAAATCAAGAGAGACCTTGGCAACTCCCAGCTTTTGCAGCCCATGGGTAGAACAACAAATGATGACCTACTGGCACAAGATAAGAAATCCAAAAATCATAGCCATTACTTAAATGCTGTTTTTCAAAATGCAAATTTATACACTTGAGCCACTTCTGAGCTTAAGATCCAGGTCAAATGACGTCCCCTCCTTTCCCCTCCTTGACCCTGTACGTCTCAAACCTGTGGAAGATCTGGCTCTCTCAGTTCTGCACTGTAGCTCTGTAGAAACCTTTCAGATGTTTTCCCTGTAGGCAAGTTCAAATGTGGACCTCATGAAGTCTGAAAATTAGCTGCCCTACCTGTGGGCAGTTTTCAACAGCCTGGCAGAGAGAGCTACCAATTTACAGTTGCTTCCTTCATGTCCGTCCGTCCGTCCCCTCCAGGGCAGTTGCTACTGGAAATCCTGGCATTTGTCCCCAATTTCTGAGCAGCCCAGGCTGCACATACCTGATTTGAGAGGCTGGATCCTAGCTGAGGACTGGAAAAACCAGCTCTAACACCGGACCTCTGGATAGCCAGACAAGAGTGGTTTCCTCTTTCCACTGGAAGTCACTCCTTCCCTAAAGGGAAAATGTGATGTTAGAATCTCCACGGTTTCCAGAAAAGGAAGCACTAATGTAGGCCTCGTCTAACCCTTTTAGATTCAGAAACAGGAGGAGTGGCTGCAGTCACTTGGACTCTCTTTGCTACTTTCTGCATTGTGATTTGGTGGTCAGTTTGCAATTTGGAGCAAAAGGGGAATTCATCAAGTCTTGAGGCAAAAACAAAAGCCAAGTACCACCGTGATTTCCAGACCTTTCAGATGATACTGTGAACCATTAGGATGCCTAGTAGTGTTATTGGGAAGGCTGCTTCAGTTTCTGAACTAAATGCAATCATAATCTTAAAAAGTTGCTTTGCAGATTAAGGGAAGAATGAAAAGGAGCACTGCAGATCTTCCCCTCCAGAGGTGTATGTGAGGGATGGTATATTCTATCTCCTCTCTTTTTTCTGAGAGTGATTTCTACACCAGCTCCTGTGAAGGAAAGTAATTATTTCCATTAAGTATCTCAAGGTGCAGGAAAGTTCCTAGCTTAGGAACCTTCCTGCACCTTGAGATACTTAATGGAAATCCAACCCCCGATGGGGTGAACGGGCTAGCTGGAAGATGGCGTTGGTCAGTTTCATCGGAAGCCCGGCCAGCTCGCTTCCCGGTCGGTCAAGTCAGGTTAGGGGCGTGGGAACCGAGAAGAGCTTCTCGACGTCCTGACTTGAGCGCTGGCCGCCGGATTTTGGGGCGTGATCGAGAGAGAGTGGGACTTTGGGGCGCGATCAGGAGACAGCGGAGTGTCTCTGTCCGCGCGTCCTCCGGCCAGATGCAAAGTGCCTGCAGCTGCGAGACTCACCGCCATGTCCGCTCCTCCGGCCCTTGGCACTGCGGTTCTTCTGCGACCTCTCGATCTCCACCGGTAAACCGAAAGTTTCTCAACGGGAAACCTCTTTCCGGGTTCGAGCGTTTGGTGCCCTTTCCTCCTCCGGAGGCGCAGCGCCACATCTTCCTCTCCTGAGGGGGAAGGGCGAAATCGAGAGTCGTGGACCAAGAGCATGTGAAAAGGAGGGCAGCAAGACCGGTGAAACAAGGACCCACACATTTGCCCCCTTAGACCAAGCGCCACCCCCCCCCCCCCGGAATACACCTCCACATCTGAAAAGGCGCAGTGTCAAGAGCCGTCGCTATTAGTTTTGAAATTGTGAAGTGTTTATGTGAAAAATATACCTTCCTCTTAAGAATATGCCATACTTGAAATAGAAGAGCTGCAGTAGATATTGAATGGCTAATATAGTAGGTGGTGTGTATGTGTGTAGAACACACACACACACACAAATCCACACATTTTTATGCAGTTATAGTCTCACAATTTTATTACCTCCGCTACAAGTGTGAAAGTTCTAATTCTCAGGCTCAGAATCTGTAAACATAGCTAAACTCAGAAGCAGACGTCTGGTTCACACATCATGCTACAGCACTGCTCATTTAATAAACCACAAATGGTGCAGTGAACAGTAATAAATTATGAGTTACAACTCAGACTACCCAAAGGCAAACCAATTACCGGTACTTTATAGTTTGCATTCTTGTGAACCCAATCCAACCCTGGCCCTATAAATAAAAAAACTAATTCTTTGTGCTCCAGGAACAATGTTAGTGCACACATCTGAGAGCCATTCTGTTGAAAATAAACAGGATATGGATATATACTAGGTTGAGCTCAGTGTTTATGGGATCTAAACACATACTAAAGAAAGCATATCAATCTCAGCGACCTCTTAAAGGAAAGAAAGACCATGCTTCTATACATCTATATATACTCCTATATGTATATTTTACTTAAATGTTTGTTTGTGTTATGTTTTGTGCTCAAAAATATATTCCAAATGTAAAAGAAGCATCCTAAACAGTCCTCCCTTGGAATTTTAAGCTTCAAATCCTTGTATGGATTTATATCACTACAGTAGAAGCATATTAATATCTTCGTATATGAATTTCTGCAAAAGTCATCATTACCTAAACTGTTAATAGCTAATATTGTATTGTCCAAAATGATGTCTTTGCAGCTTGCCTCAATAGGCACAGAGCTTGAAATATACCAGATCTATAAATTTCCTTTTCGTGTGCTTAATGCATACCCCAGATTATTTGTGCATACAGCACTAGCACCACCTTCTGGAAGTTAAGAGGATATCCTAACAAATCCACAGTTAACTGAATAAAATGAAGACATTCATTGAAGACTGGGCCAGAGGTTGTGATGGTACTGTATGCCTCATACTGAATATTAGAAAAATCAGTGCAGTATAAGAGAACACGTTTGGTGAAATGGTTAAGGCATCAGGCTAGAAACCAGGAGAGCATGAGTTTTAGTTCTGCCTTAGGCACGAAGCCAACTGCATGGCCTTCGGCCAGTCACTCATTTTCAGCCCTGGGAAGGAGGTAAGGGCAAGCCGCTTCCAAAATCTTGCCAAGAGACCTGCAAAGACTGCCCCAGGCAGTCATCAGGAATCAACGCTGACTTGAAGGCATGCACACATGCAATATGGTAAAAGAATAAAATAGGGGTGGGCGATCCACAGGTTGGGTGCAGCACTTAGTTATGTCAGAACTTTTGACACAACTAATTTGCCATTTGCGGACACTAGGGGGACCTTGCTTGCTTTCCCCACCTGTCAGCTAATTGGCTGAGAGTTCACGGCAGCAGATAACAAGCAATTGTGACCAGGATCCCTTAGTGAGTTTGCAAAGGGACCCCTCCCAATGGCCTTAAATAAAATTGCTGATTTCCTGCAGTGGGAACCAGGCAGTCTGGTGAAGGGGAGGAAGTGAGAATCTTTTTTTACTGTTTCTGTTTTCTCAGCAAAGGTGCTCAAGATCTCGAAGGAAGGAGGGCAGTGTGTGTGTGTGTGTGTGTGTGTTGCACTACATCCATTGCAGCTTTTATTCCCCCAAATGGCAACAGTGCAAATCTCTAGGCCAAGAAAGCAACCCAGCCTGGAGCTGAACTGCTGCATGAAAAGCCAAAACATGCAAGGTTCATCTCGTCAACAACCACTAAGTAATATTGACTTTTGGTCATTTCGTAGCCTGATGTACCTCACTGGGTTATTAAGGGATACGGTGTGTAAAATATATGAGGGTTGCCTTGTAAACATTTCTTTGTAGGTGTGGCTGAAGTAGGAAGGAGCTGCACTGCATCACAGCACCTAAACAAATAATTCAGGGTGATTCTAAATGGATCACTTCATTTCTATAAACAAGCAGGCCCTGTGCACTTTTCCTCCTTAATGGTTTTCCCCCCCAGTAAGAAAAAATAAACAGCAGAAGCAGTGCCAAATTCAGGAAGATTACTAATGGAAAACAGCTATCATCTCACATCTGATTCCATGAATGAAGCAAGATTTCTTTCACAAGGAAACTGCCTCGATTAGCCATCTTTGGTGATTTTATTTTTCACTGTGTTAGGTGCCTACTTGGACATGTTTTTATTATGCAATAGGAATGGGCAAACTAGATGCTTTGGATTTCTGTTCCCATCCTCTCTGTTGTCATAGCACACGCTGGCTGGAGCTGGAAATCAAAACAATGATAGAGCGCCAAGAGTTGTTTCCAGGCTTGTACACAAAAATGTGGCATGTGGGATGATCCTGTGGGTGTTCTTTGCAGCCATCGCAGACCATTACAGGAATCCACTGAGCACAGGATTACATGTAACCCCGAAAAGCTGCCCCCTTTCTTTTGACCAAGGTTTTTCACTCGTTGACAACTGCGTGAGAAACAGGAAGCATGGAGAGGCAAGAATGTAGAAAGTTTTACTAATATGCAAATTGCCATCTTCACACTCTTCAGTTTTTAAACTTGCTATATTATTAACACCCTTACTCTTGCAGGACTAGTCCGAGAATAATACTGCATGTAACTAGCAATGCCTATGCTTCACTAGTTGAATTTCTGCCTACAGTATCTTGCAGCTGGTCTGGACACACTCATTGTCACTTTGCTTCTGAGGTCACCTATCTCTGTCTTAGTACTTATTTATTTCAAAAAGCCCCTCAAAGCCTTACAAATTCTTATGTTTTATTCTTCTCTAAGGCAAATTCCAGTTTCTACCTTTGCACCCAGATATTTTTGTTTTAGTGGCAACAGGCTAACATGACTGCTACTTAGGAGATGAAAATATGGGGTGGAACCAATATATATATATATGTTGGTCTTGTTGTATTCGGTTTTTTTCCCATGTAAGATTGAGATTGTCTTGGCAACGTTTCAGTGAGGTCTCACTTGCCATCCTCAGGCTGGTGTTTTTGGCTTAAAGCATGGTCAGAGCTGCCCTCTTTCTATAAATCTTGGTGGAGGTGTGTGGAGTGCTGGCCTTGTTTCAGTAAGTGGATTGATTGGTTCCACACCCACCCACCAAAATTTATAGAAAGACGGCATCTCCGACAATCTCAATCTTACATGGGAAAAGGCCCGAATACAACAAGACCAGTATGTGTGTGTGTGTGTTGTATTTGTGCTGATAAATAAACAAAGGGAGACTAGTATAGATCTATTTCAAGCTATTTAGCTCTCCAGCTAGCCATACCCTTACTGGGATTCGAACCAGGGCTGTATTACATATTACGCAGTTGTATTAGCCACTAAGCCACAGGCTCTCCTCCTTATCAGCTTATTATAATTATCAGCTGATTATAATTATCAATATAATTATATTATATATAATGTTTCTAGAATGCCCATTTGTCTCAAGGAGGAACTCTGAGTTGTGCACAGTATAATCAGCATAAAAGCAGCATATAAAGTTAACATTAAAGTATTAAAATTAATAAGATTAAAAATTCTGAAATCATGAGATTATAACATTATAAATTTCAAAGAAAAACCAAGCCATTTTACAGTGGTTAATAAGGTGGAGGGGGGGGCTTCCGTGGTTATTCAGTTTTTAGTAAAATGAAATCAACAGATGGAACAAAAATCTTTTTTAATTGGATGTTGGGACAGCTTGCCCTTAAGGATTTGTAAAACATTTACAAAATGCAAAAGGAGAGCTAAGAAAATATAGTATATACCAGTAGGTAGATCTCATTTACCAACTGCCTTGTACAGTGACCATTCACAGTTATGACAGTGATGAAAAAGCAATTTAGTGAGCATTCATCACATTTGTGATCTTTGCAGGTCTGTAAAGCAAAGCTAAAGTTAAGATCATAAGCACAGTTCTGGTTTCACTTAGTGACTGCTTTGTTTAATAATTCCAATTATGGTTGCTAAACAAATACAACCTGTAGTCTACAGAGATGTGGAACTCTTTAATTCTCCAGATAGTTACTGAACAATACTTTCAGGAACCCAATCCATATGGCCAATAATAGGAGATGGTTAGGCTTCTGGACAGCTACAACTTCCTGACACCTGCCTTGAATTTAGCTGGATCACTGCAACTGTATTCCCAGGAAGGAAGGACTTTTCTGATAAAATTGTAGTTTCAATTCTGTATCACTGATCTATTTTTAATCTAAGAAATAACCAATAGGACATGGTACAGAGAAGGACTGGAGGAGGTGGAAGATGGGAGGGTGAGAAATAAGTGTTCTGATTTCTTTTCTGCTCCTAGAAAGTCCAGACATTAGCACTCACTAATTTTTAACAGGAATTTATATTCATGCTGACATGGGGCATTTTTTCCAACCTGAGGTCCACATGGTACACAAAGATCATAAGGCTATCTAGCATGGCCAATGGCAAACTATGATCTCAACACATCTGGTGCCAAGAGGTTGATCTGTAGATTCAGATATGTTAGATGGAGAATGGATGTTTACAGGACAATGATTAAAATATTGCACTGTTCTAGTTACTAGCCTAGGCTGCCTGCTTTGTTTCTTGTCAAATGAAAACATACCACACAACAGAAGCTACCAATAAATATCAGGGATGGAAAAAGTCTTGATTGCTTCAACCCAGAGATATTTCACAGAGAGAAGAGCTGTTCTGAGCCTTTTCCCATCTCAAAAGAACAGTTTCTATAGGAAAATGAAGAAGAATAAAAGAGTTACGGATAGCAGCCCTAAGCTGTTGGCCCAGTTTTCCTCCTGTTGTGTTAATCTCCCTTCCTTTAATTGCATTTCTAGCTTAATCGAGCTCCAGGCAGGAATTTTTTTATTAATGTTTGACTGGTCTAGCTATTTGTGTAAATTTCCATTCAGACAAACAGGTTCAGCTTTTTATGCGTTCTCCTGCCACCTCCACAGCAAAACTAGGGAGAGAGATTGCTTCGCAAATATTTATCTCCTTGTTTGTCAGCTGGCTGGCATGAGTGACAAGCACAATGCTTACAAACATTTGATATGTGGCAAAAATGTGCCTGCTAAGCAAGCTGGCTAAATGAGGGATGTTGAAGGAAATTGTGTCTCTGTGGTAGAGCTAGTATAAAAAGGTTCCGATTCAGTCGCAGATATCATCATTTTCATCTCCTCCTCCTCCTCCACCATCTCCTTCTACATGTTTGGGTAGTAGCCCCATAAAAAGATCAAGTTACTGCAATGGGAAAAGCCACTTCCATCCAAACACCTGAACAGAATAAATAAATAATCTTCTCTCTTCCCCTGCTTCTCTCTCCAATTTTTTTTAGTTTTCTATCCTGAAAGTATGTGTTGTCTACTACCTTTTACTTGCTTTAGAAAAATGCAAGTAACCTACTATTTCAAAGCAGAACTCAATTGCCAAATGCAATGCAACTGTATTTTTCAGAGGAGGAGGAGGAGGAAGAATAGGAGAACTATTGAATAAAACCTAGGTTTTCAAGATTTGATCATGTTTTCAGGAACATTGAATTCCCTGAACACTGTTTTCATGTGGTGGAATAAATTGCAGTGTAAGTCTACCTCACATCATGCAAACTTTATAAATCATTTAATTTGTGATGAATTCCTTTTAAAGGGCATTGATTTCTTAAGCGCCAGTGCCTAAATAGCTAGCTTTTGGCATCCCACTCAGAAAGCATTGATATTTGACATAGGCACAGAGCCTTTCATTTGTAATGCTCTATATGCCTATACTCACAAATTTTAAAGATGAAATGAATCCTCTTTGCCTCTCCACCCTAAACACTCATTTATTTTAAATTTGCAGAAAGTCACAGCTGGTGTAGAGGATGTTCAGAAAGGTTTTGTTCTGGTAGATCTGGAAAGTTTTGAATTAGTGATGGCTGTTTTTCTACCCTGTTCAGGCAAGAGACATTCTCCATTTTCCTCTACTTTAAAAAATACTAAATTAATATACTCCTTTCAATTGCCATATAATGTTAGATTGTAATTTAAAAAACAATTTAGGATTTCATTTACTTTATGGTTTCTTTGTCAGATACTAAACATACCTAAAAGTAGAATAATCAGCCAGAAGGGCAGTTGCTAGAGTTCCTAGAGTCCTTAGAGTATCCATCCATCTTTGACCATCTACTGCCTCCTCTCTTCTTAATTTTGCTTATAAACTGTGAATTTGGAGGGTGAGTTTTTAGTCAGAATCAGAGCTGAGGTTTACATTGCTTTATTTCCATATGGAACTGTCTAGAACAGGAGACAATTCCCAGCCTTAAATCAACTTAGTGTTGTACTTCAGTGATCTATCTGCTTCTTTAGAACATTAGGCATATTTTTTAAATATGTATATATGCATTACAATACATGTACCTCATGTTTTCCCCTTTCAGATTAAGCCATGATATGCTTTCTACCATGAGGAACCATTCTAGTTGCTTATATCCAGTGGTGGGATTCAAAAACCACCCAGAATCATGATTGTTAATATGCAGAACAAAGTAAGTTAGAGAATACCACAGATGGAAAAAAACCCCAAGGTTTACCTTAATTATACAATTACATTGAAATAAAGTTTCATTATTGAACATTTAAGTTTTCTTATTTAAACCCCCCTCTCCCCACCGCCAAAAAAGTGAAATAGAGCAGCAAAACTCCCTCCAATTTCTGTAGGATTTCCCCAGTAGTCTTCATAATAACTCCATAAATTAGGCTGACTTTCATGTGGACTAAACTGAAGATGGGCTCACTCTACTTTTAATCTACTAATTTTTACTAGTTGCATTTTGGTGTTTTGGGTTTTACCCTTCTCAAGTGTTCTTTCAATACGGGAGTCATAGAAACTTATACTTGTAAGAGATCATCAAATCCAACTTCCAGCACAGTGCAAGATTCACTACACCATCTTCAATGGATGACTATCTACCCTCTGAAGAAGCTCTGGAGAAGCTTCTTGGATGAGAAGTGAAATGTCTTCAAAGAAAAACCAGAAAGTCCAGTTGTCTCTTGAAAAAGCATCTTTGGGACAACCATGACCTGGATGACTGAGAATCTCCATAGACATATCCAGCCTCTATTTGAAAACTTCTACTGAAGGGGAAGAAACCATTAATAATAATAATAATAATAATAATAATAATAATAATAATAATAATAATAATAATAATAATAATAATAATAATAATAATAATAATAATAATAAAAAATTTGAATTTATTAGCCGCTCCCTTTCCAGACAGGACTCGGGGCGGCGTACAAAGGAGCATATAGAACATAAAACATGTGTACAAACACATAAACATACATATATACAAAGACACACATGCACGGAGGAGGTAACAAATTACATCACATTTAGACAGTTAAAAATCACCATTAAAATACCCCAATTGTAAGAAACCCAATGTAAAATTAAAATTTAAAATTTAAAAAGACAGTCAGGAGGAGTAAGAAAAATTACGGTTGAGCCAGGCCAGATAATTGAAAGAGGTGGGTCTTCAGCTGTACACGGAAGGAGCGGAGATCGGAAGTAATCCTGATGTCACGGGGGAGGTCATTTCACAGGGCTGGGCCCATCACAGAGAAGGCTCTGCTCCTGGGTGTCGCCCCCCGACACTGTTTGGCGGACGGCACCCGGAGAAGTCCCTCTCTGTGTGAGCGAATTGGTCGTAGGGATGTGTGGGGCAGGATGCGATCCTGCATGTAACTAGGTCCTGTGCCATGAAGCGCTTTAAAGATCATAATCAAAACCTTGAAACGCACTCGGTAGACCACAGGAAGCCAGTGCAGCTCGCGCAGGAGAGGTGTTACAGGGGAGTATCTAGTCCTCCCCATAATCACCCGCGCGGCCGCGTTCTGGACCAACTGTAGTCTCCGAGTGCATCTCAAGGGAAGCCCCATGTAGAGAGCATTGCAGTAGTCCAGGCGAGACGTCACTAGCGCATGGGTGACTGTGCGTAGGGCATCCCGGTCCAATAAGGGGCGCAATTGGCGCATCAGGCGAACCTGATGGAACGCCCCCCTTGCCACGGCTGTTACATGGTCATCCATGGACAGCCGGGCATCTAGGAGGACGCCCAAATTGCGCACCTGTTCCATGGGGGCTAGTTGCACGCCCCCGATGGCCAGAGATGGAAGCAACTGGTTGAACCGGGAGGCCGGAAGCCACAGCCACTCCGTCTTGGAAGGGTTGAGTTTTAGTCGGTTGCCATCCATCCAGACCCGTACGGCCTCCAAACACTGGGACATCATTTCGACGGCCTAATTGGGGTGGTTCGGGTTGGAAATGTATAGCTGAGTATCATCAGCATACAGATGATATCCCACCCCAAAACCACGGATGATCTCGCCCAGCGGTTTCATGTATGTGTTGAACAGGAGAGGCGAGAGCACCGATCCCTGTGGCACTCCACATGTGAGTGGCCTCCGGGTCGATCTCTGCTCCCCTGCCAACACATGTTGCGTCCGGTCAGAGAGGTAGGAGCCAAACCACCGTAAAACGGTGCCCCTGACTCCCAGTCCCTCTAGCCGGTGCAACAGGATACCATGGTCGATGGTATCGAATGCCGCCGAGAGATCTAATAGGACCAGGATAGAGGAACAACCCCTATCTCTGGCCCTCCAGAGATCATCAACCAATGCGACCAAGGCCGTCTCCGTGGTGATTTTTTCCAATGATTGGTAGGTCTTCTTCCATTACATGTTATTAATTTTCCTAATTTTATATCTTTAGATATTTAGGAATGAGATGGATGAGAAGACAGTCTGGCATAATCAAAAACAGATCATGCCAGACTAATCTTATTGCATTCTTTGACAAAGTGACAAAATTAGTGGACCAGAGGAAAGCCGTCGATATAGTTTACTTGGACTTCAGTAAGACATTTGATAAGATAGACCATAACCTACTACTAGATAAAGTAGAAGAATGTGGGTTGGACAGCATCACCACCAGATGGATTCATAACTGGCTGACCAACCACACAATGTGTATTCCTCAATGGAACTGCATCTACATGGAGGGAAGTATGCAGTGGAGTACCCCAAGTCTCTGTTTTAGGCCTAGTACTCTTCAACATCTTCTTCAATGATTTGGATGAGTAAATAAATGGGAATAAATGGGGAACTCATCAAATTTGCAGATGACACCAAGCTGGCAGGAATAGCCCACACTCCAGAAGACAGGCTTAAGATACAGAAGGATCTTGACAAACTTGAACATTGGGCACTATCTAATAAAATGAAATTCAATGGTGAAAAGAGTAAGGTTCTACATTTAGGCAACAAAAACGAAATGCACAGGTACAGTATAGGTGGTACCTTGCTCAATAGTAGTAACTGTGAGAGGGATCTTGGAGTCCTAGTGGACAACCATTTAAATATGAGCCAGCAGTGTGCAGCAGCTGCCAAAAGAGCCAACACAGTTCTAGGCTACATAAACAGAGGGATAGAATCAAGATCACATGAAGTGTTAATACTACTTTATAATGCCTTGGTAAGGCCACACTTGGAATACTGCATTCAGTTTTGGTCGCCATGATGTAGAAAAGATGTGGAGACTCTAGAAAGAGTGCAGAGAAGAGCAACAAATATTATTAGGGGACTGGAGACTAAAATATATGAAGAAAGGTTGCAGGAACTGGGTATGTATAGTTTAATAGAAAGAAGGACTAGGGGAGAGATGATAGCAGTGTTCCAATATCTCAGGGGTTGCTACAAAGAAGAGGAAGTCAAACTGTTCTCCAAGGCACCTGAGGGTAGAACAAGAAGCAATGGGTGGAAACTAATCAAGGAGAGAAGCAACTTAGAACTGAGGAGAAATTTCCTGACAGAACAATTAATCAGTGGAACAGCTTGCCTCCAGAAGTTGTGAATGCTCCAACACTGGAAGGCTTTAAGAATATGTTGGATAGCCATTTGTCTGGAATGGTATAGGATTTCCTGCCTAGGCAGGGGGTTGGACTAGAAGACTTCCAGGTCCCTTCCAACTCTGCTATTGTATTGTAAGATTGCATTTGAATAGCTTTATGTATATTGACAGGCACAAAACTGTACTAATTCAACATATTCTGCCCCTGCCAACTCTAACATCTTGCCAGCATTAGGAATAGTGAAGTGTAATGTCAGGTATAATAACTTGCAGATTTCAATGTTGCACTTTATTAACAGTTCCTGTTAATGTTTAAATGGATTTGCTACATAAAGCATTTGATTTTTGAGTTAATTCTAATATCCCTGTTTTTTCCTGTGCGTCATTCTTGGGTGATGAACCTGTTTGTGTACGTACATACACAGTCATTGTGGTAATAGATACATACAAAAGATAAATCATGACAAGGATGTTGATGCCAAAGCCTATGTAAACTTAAGTGTAAAAGAGGAAAGAGAAGCATATCCCATTAAGAAAAAGGATTTTATTGTGTTGTTTATTATCAGGATCTAAAGTGGGGGGGGGGTAGTGATATAGGAGGCTGGATGAGAAGAATATGTGAGGGATGGAGATAAACTGGAGGAGGAAGAAAGAAAAGGAGTTTCGAGAGGGTAGTACAAAATGGAAGGGTGATCAGTTCTCAACATTTCTATAAGAAAGATCATTGTAATTCCCTCCACCATTTAGTCCCCACTGATTCCCTTGATTGACAGCCCACAACCCATCAAAAGGTGGCTTCCTCAGCCCTGGTTGCAGAAAGTGAAGATTCAAATTTCTCCAGAATTTTGGAGTTCTGAAATAGCAGGCCTCTGCTCCACTGTGTCTTATAGTCTGTTGTATCTGGAAAGAAAGGGTAAACTTTTGAATCACCGTAAGTAACTTCAAGCAGCTTAACCAGGAATGGTCTGCAATCTCTTCTGTCAGAATAGGAAAAGGATACTCTTTAATTAATCTGGGTTTTATCTGTTTACATATTGTTCTCTACTTAAATAATATGATGTCATCAAAATGAATATATTTGGTACCAATAGAAGATAATATTTGTAGCTCACAATTGAATTGTGGAGTCCTTGGTGCTCTCTGAGCTTGATTGTTTTTTTGCAAACATTTCATTGCCAAACTAGGTAACATCCTCAGGATGTTACTTAGTTTGGCAATGGAACATCTGTAAGAAGACAACCAAGCTCAGAAAGCACCAAGAACCCCACATGAAGATATTTAAATAATAACTGGTATATTTATCTGGAATTGATATATGATATCAACTTGTCATTCAGTAGGCTGTTAATACCTATCATTCTTAAAATTGTTAATATCATGCTACCGAGTGGTTTGATGAATACAAATATATAGTTTGCTTTCTTTAAGATTTGTGGTTTGTGTAATTCCAACCATTATTATTCCATGGATGATGCTTCTGTGTGACATGTGAACTCTATCAATTGTGGTTTATTCAACAAACTATGATTATAAAAACATGCTCTTGTGCAGTGTTTGTCCCACTGTCCTCTGTTGCCCCTGACACAGATTTATTACTTAATAAGATTCGAAAAGTTTGGTATATAATTTTACAGTAAATTCATATTTTAAAATCTTATTTCTCTTTCCAATGCTATATTAACAGCTTTATTAATATTAACAGGGACCTGTGGCTCAGTGGCTAAGATGCTGAGCTTGTCGACCAGAAAGGTCAGCAGCTCGGCGGTTTAAATCCCTAGTGCCACGTAATGGAGTGAGCTTGCGTTACTTGTCCCAGCTTCTGCCAAACTAGCAGATCGAAACCATGTAAAAATACAAGTAGAAAAATAAGGACCACCCATGGTGGGAAGGTAACAGCATTCCGTGCCCCTTTGGCATTTAGTTATGCCGTCCACGACGTCTTCGGACAGCACTGGCTCTTTGGCTCTTTGGAGATGAGCACTGCCCCCTAGAGTCAGGAATGACTAGTAGATATCTGCGAGGGGAACCTTTACCTTTATTAATATTGAACCAATCCAGCTCACCTGCAAAACAGCCCCAACTATATGAGTCTATTTCCTCTTCATAATATTATATTTTTGAGCATAGGGGAGTTAAGACATACCCCTTGCTAAATATCATCTGCATTGTCAAATATTTTTAAAAACCCTTTAAGTTGAAATAATTGTATCTTACTATTGTATGATACAAGGGTTACATTTTCACTTGGTAAGGGAATATTTCTTGTCCAGGTCTCCTCTTAGTGCAACTCAAGACTATTTTCACTATTTGAAAAAGATCTTGCTTTTCTGTTGAAACTGTGCAGTATGCTATAAAGAGAAGAGAGATATTGCCAGAAAGGCATCTGTACTTTCTCAGTGTGGCAAATTGAAAAAACAAAGCTGATGACAGTAGACTGAACATTATTTACAACAGGGTCTAGAACTGTAGTGCTTCCTGGTTGGCTGCCCATTAGGCTTTGAGAAAGTGCGATGACTCCATTGTTTGTTAGCTCTTTGAAAGAGTTTATATAAACCCCTTGTCAGATAGATGGTATGCAATCCTAAACACAACTTGCCTTTTAGGAGTCGAAGCTCCCGCTCCCACCCCATTCCCATGGCCTTTGGTGGCTGGCGACTCCTGATTTCAATTAGTTGAAATATGGCAGGAATGTATCCCCCTGGTAGGGAACTGACCTGGGCTTTCACCCTCTGAAGTCAATGGATGGTGTAATGGTAAGTCTTAGGGGTTGAGGAAAGGCCTGAGGGCATAGTCTACATGAGGTAGACATCCTCCCTCCCCAGCTGCATTCTTAGTCAAAAGGGGATGGCTTAAATCAGTTAATCAGTTGTCTGTCTGGGACTTTCTCCCAATTTTATGTCTACTAGAATAATTATCAATAGAGACACAACTGAGTCCTATCCTAGCAATGTGATGAAAGGAGGATTGGGAGTGAGATTGGATCCCATTGCATTGACCCTTCACTTTACTCAACACATATATATTTAGAGCCTCTTTCTACATAAAGTAATGTCAATGAGCTAAACTCTGCTCTCTGAAAAATCTTAGATGACATGAACCATAATAATGTATCCATAATGCCACAGGGTGATGAGAAATATGAAAAGCATGGGGATTTAGTATAATAAGGATAGCAGGACACCTGCCCTTTTTCCTATACCACAATAGCATTTTTCATGTTACCAATCAGGGCTAACTTCAATATAGTTTAGCTAGGCAGAAGAACTTCTAGAGAAAAAGAACTCCAGGTTGCAGTCATGATTCCACATATATATTTGCAGTTGTGTGTTACAACATGGGGGTAACTCAGGTTAGGCTCCGAAGTTAACATAGCTCTAGAATGTTAAAATCCTGCTAATCAAGGCTATTATAGGAAAAGTTGGAGAACACATCTATCATGTTCTAGATGTTGTCATTTCTTCTGTACCCCTATAAAATTTTAAAGCATTTATATTCTACTCTTCACCTTGAAAGTCTCCCTGACATAAAATAGTAAGAATGGAAGTCCCTGACATCAAACTTGCTCACAGAAAATATGATGCAGAAAGAAGATAAGATGAGCAGGAAAAGGAAAAATGCTGACTAAGGAGTTATGGGAACTAAAAGTCCAACATGTTTGGAAGCCAAACCTCTGCAGAAGCTGGAAAGACAGATCCTGTGGAAATAACCCTCTTTAATTAAAGAACATATTAACTATGTTGCCAGGTCCAAAATGGTTAAATATGAAGAATGGAAGCTGTAGATGTAATGTTGGTTTCTATATTGCCTAGACAAGAAGGGTAACACATCTGGACAGCAATAATTTGACAACTATTTCATAAAGGAGTCATAGATGAATGATGTAGGCTTCCATTGTTATTGTCCCAGTCTTTTGCTCCCTTAGCTTCAGGTCTTTCAGTGACTCAAAAATAATTCAAAAGAATGACAAGCACTAGATCATCATTTGATATTCAAGTGTTGTTGTTAATTCTTTTTTAAAAAATCTAGCAATCAGCATAGGCCCCGATCAGGGAGGATGTGAACCTAGTTCCTTTGGACAACTGTGCCTTCTAAATGCTATTGTTATTATATAACCTATAATAAGAGTTGATGGTTAAAGTTGTAGCAGCAATATTTAGAGGCTGGGCTGCCTAAATTTCCACCCTGTAATGAAAAATTATATGATTAGAATGGGAAAGATATGTTTCTTTCATTGGACTAAGGTTTGAAATAATTAGATACAGAACTATAATTTTCACATTTTTAAGTCAGGTGTGCATCAACTCCCCACCCCCCCAAACTTCATTTCTTTTAAGTCATGTTTTTGCCCATCTTGTCTACTTCTTTAAAAATATCAGTACAGGTCAGAATATATTTGAGGAATAATAATTGTGCAAAAGGCAAAAAAAAAAAAAATCCCTGGGAAAGACCAGCCAGAGGTTTCTTGCCAAGGAAGGTGAGAAAAGTTTTGAGATTGGGCCCAGGTGGACTGGAGGGGGGTTGAATTAAGCCTATGGACTGGAGAACTCCCATCCTTGCTTTTATCATTTGATCTAAAGTTACTACTTGCAAAGGGGCTCCTCCTAAGTCTTGATGCTCAAGACTACAACTAGAGATTACAGGCGGGAAGGTTTGCTTCCGCTAAATTCATTCACAAGTAGGTGCTGAAAGCTGTTGGTTCAACAGCACATGTAAGTACATTTAGCAAGGAGTTAGTACATCACACTTGTCCTTGAAATGGCACATTAAAGACTCATCACAACTTCCTAAATGAGTATACTCTCCCGCCTGTAATTTAACGAGAGACTTTACAAAAAAGTTAGACTTTCTTGTTATTCTATTCTGTTTAAAGAAGCATCAATCTTTTGCAAATGCAAAAGTGGAGTCCTATTCAAACAAAATGGAGGTCAACCAATTATTTCCTATATGTCTTAGGCTGGGACTTTCTTTGGATGAAAGAGCTTAAAAGTTCCTGAAGTTGTACTCAAAGTATCTGCATTCATTTTACAATTTTTGAAGAATGGTAAATCATTACACAACCAGGAAAAAGAGATTAACTTTTGTTGAACACTTTTAATTGTTTCTTTCTTTTGGAGGTTAGGGTTTGGTAAATGAAGTAATGTGACTGCAGAAAATAATGCTTTTCTCCATCCATCCATCTATTTCCAATTGCCAATATAGAAAGAAGGAAGAGCGGTAGATAAAATGAATATTTGTTCACCATTTTCTAATATAAAGATCTCAGGCTAAAGTTCACTGAGTTATTTTGGGGCAAATGTTCTGATGTTCTTTCTAAATGATCACAGAAAAGATTTTTAAAAATCACCTGTAATTGTACTTCTGTAGGATTACATTATTTCGATGCTGAATACACTCTTGGCTATTCCTAGCTTTGCTTTCTTTGACATATTCCAATTGACAATTAAAAGTAAAAATTAATTGAAGTTAGTTAATAAAATTAGGATACTTCTCTTCAAAAGTAGTATTCTTCGTTAGCTTATATGTGAGCTTACGAAGTTGCTTTGTTCTGGGGTGGCTCCCTGGTGTTTCCAGCTCTGATAATGATTTCTTGCCTATTAGGTAGACTCGTCAATCGTAATAACACAAGAAAGAATTCCGAGATTCTTTAAATGCTTATTTTGGTTGAAGCTGTTGTGGTCTGCAGTTCATTTCATTAAATCGATGAACTGTCATTTTGAATTAAACATTTATGCAGCATGATTATAAGCCAACACTGTTTTACACACAAAAAGCTTTCTAAATCCTGACATCTCCAGGTTGAGCTTGGAAAGGATTTTGCCTGAAATTATGGAGAATTACTGACAGGTACATTAAACTGGGAAATTAAAAAAGACAAGACCCAAACGAAAGCAATATCAAGCCATTTTTCCAACACTGCTAAGAAAACTGCATGGGTAGAACTTGAGCTTCATTCAAAGACATCTTTATTGATCAGTTAACTGGTTAACCAGTTGTCTGTGAGGTAAATCTACATGGTTTTGCGGTTTTTTGCCTCTGTCAACTGCTATTGAAGTTTTAATCCAGCAGAACCTTTCAGATTCAAATTTAAAAAATGTAGCAAAGTACTGATTGATTGATTTCTATTTAAAAGATTTATATAGCCGCCCATCTTAAGCAATTCTGGGCAGCACACAATACAAAGTAACCCTACATCAATAAAATACTATAAGATGCACATCAACAGCTGTCTCACAAAGCAGTGGCTGTTGCTCACAATGCTCTGTGCAAAGGACACAGAATAATTTCAGTTCTCATCAGAGAGGAAAATGAAGGATAGTTTGTAGTCATAAAGTATCTGCAGATATTACTATAGTATATAGTCAGTTCCCACGAAGAATGCTGATGATTCACCTTGGGAGGTGGCAGTTGTATCCCCCTGTCCACAAACACACAGTCTGGCATGGAGACTCCTGATGTATTGGGGCAGACAATCCTTCACTTCATTACAGAGCTTGCTTTTCTGCCCCCACCAACATCATGTGCCCCTGTGTCCTTCCTCTCCTCTCTCCTCTTTCTCAGTCAGGGACAATTTCTCTTTGTCGCGCTGAGCCAGGAGCTGTAACATGTGCCAATTTCCTGAACTCTCTCCGTCTCCCCTCTCCTTCTGGGATACTGTCAGAAAATAGATCCTCTTCATCTCAGTATCTCTGGGCTTTCCCTAGGCACAGTGCCACCTAGGTTGGGAGCAATGGCCTTCCCTCCCTGAGGTGTAATGGTGTGGGTAATGGTGTGTGTGTGTGTGTGTGTGTGTGTGTGTCTGAGAGAGAGAGAGAGAGGGAGGGAGGGAGGGAGGGAGAGGGAGGGAAGGAGAGACAGAGTAGGAGAGGGAGAGGCAGAGTTGGAGGGAGAGGGGGAGAGGAGAGTAAAAGAGAGGCAGGGAGTAGGAGAGGGGAAGAGTAAGAGAGGGAGAGTGGGAGAGGAAGAGTAAGAGAAAGAGTAGGAGAGGAGAGTAAAAGAGAGAGGGGAGAGAGAGGGGGAGTGTTGGAGGAGAGGGAGAGGCAGAGGGAGGGAGAGAGTGAGTGAGAGAGAGAGAATGAAATATATTTCACAAGAAATACAATTTAAATTGATTCTAGTTACGAATGTTGTAACATGATGCACTCCCAGCTTATTCCTTAGGCTTAGACAAAGCTTCACCTCTGGGTTGCCCCAACAGAAATTTACTTTTTGCTTCATTTTTGTGATGAAGAGGAGTATAGATTTATCCCCCCCACCCCGCCCAGCATTCCTATCGGTATCTCCAGTATGTTTATAGTATTCCCTAAAAACATGCTTATTTAGAAAGAGAAGAATCACACGAAGGTAGTTCAGGCAGGCCCAGGGGAGGGAGGGAGGGAGGAGCAGCGGCAGCCCAGAGGGTGAGCCAACCAGGCAGTCCCTTCCACTCTCCGTGGTGCCCGCTTGCGGAGCTTGCAGTTGGGCATGGGGAGGATGGCTTGAACCTCGCTGTCCGATTGGCATCCAGAGCACCAGAGACCGGGGTCGGAATCACCCACCATCACCGCGAGAGCCTGGTTGGATGGGATGTACGGTGAATCTCGGGTGCTGTGAGGGAACCCCTCGCCCCCCGCAATCTTTGGCGCCCCCGAGGCGGGAAGAGCAAACCCCAAAGCAGCCGGGCAAAAGGAAGGGGAAACAGCTGCCGAGGGTAAGTAGAGAGAGCCGTGCGGCAGCGTGGAGACCCGCTCCAAGCCACAAGAGGAGGCGCGTGTGAAGCCAACCGAGGGAAGCAGCCGGGGGCGGGCAGAGGCTGGGGGGGGGGGGGGCGCAACAGGGAAACTAAACGGGAAGTTTTCTCCCAGCCTGGAAAGAGGTCTGAGCGGAGAGGAGGAGGAGAGTCGACATCTAGATCGCCTTAGAATCGTCCTTCTGTCGTCTTGTTGTTGCGTCGGCATAGGGACATAGGAGCCCACTCGGCGTTGCTTTAAAACGTCGCAAGTCCCTAGAGAGGAGCAGGAGCCGAATTATCCGAGGTAGCGTAGGAAGAAGAGGAAAATAATAGTAGCAGGAAAAGGAAAGAGACGAGGAAAGGGGGCTCTTTCATATGTCCGATGCGGGGGGGGGAGAAAGTACAGGTACTTTCCTCAACTTACGGTGAGCCCCAAATGTATGTTGTTTAAGTGAAAAATTTGCTGAGTGAGTTTTGCCCCATTTTACGATTTTTCTTGACGCATTTCTTAAGCGAATCACGGGGGTTGTTAAAATTAGTAACACGGTTGTTAAGGGAATCTGGCTTCCCCATCGACTTTGCTTGTCGGAAGGTCACAATTACACGACTCCAGGATATTGCAACCGTCATAAATGTGAGCCAGTTGTCAAATCTAAATCACGTGACCATAGGGATGCTGCAATGGTCATAAGTGTGAAAAGTGGTCATAAGTCACTTTTAAAGTGATGATGTATCTTCGAATGGTCACTAAATGAATGGTTGTAAGTCTGGGACTACCTGTAAAAGAAGGGTGAGGCAGGGATCCCTTGCACAAGGACTGGACAGCCATTTGTCTGAAATGGTACTGTATAGGGTCTCCTGCTGAAGCAGGGGGTTGGACTAGAAGACCTCCAAGATCCCTTCCAACTCTGTTATTCTGTTATAAGCATCCTTCTCAAGAACTATTGGTTTGTTTGGCATGTGGCCCTGGGGTTTCATTGGCAGTGTGCCTCAATGGCACATTCCTCCCTCTCTTTGTTAGTGGCACGCAAGGTAGTTTGAGTCGGGGGAAAAAGTATTCTGTTGGCTACTTCAGAAATGCCCCAGTGAATTACAGGATTCTCTATGCTTATCTGTGCCACATGTTTAAATGAATAAAAACGGATGGTCAGGCATAGGAAGCATTTATCTGAAGCCCGGGAAGAATTAAAATATAATTGGGAGCAAGTTTCTCAGCTGATTCTAAATTTTGGGTTATTTTGTAGTTTACACAACTTTGGACATTTTGGAATACCTCTTCTCCTCAGGAGAGACGGTCTTACCTAACTTTTTAAAGGCAGTTCAGGACTTTTATTTTTCAGTCCACCACCAAAGAGCTGTTCCATCCAATCAGCTGTGCTTCATTTTACCTTGTTGTGTTTGAATACTTAAAAATAAAAAGGAATTGTGTCACTTTTTTGTACACTGTCGTCAGCACAATTGAAAAACTAGAATCAAACATTCAAATAAATATATGAAGATAATTGACTGGTAATCAACTTTGCAACCTCCACTGTTGTGTGTCTTATTCAGCTTTCAGTGACTGGCCAGGTGTGATAAATTACAGCAGGGGTCTCCAGTCCTTGGTCTATGGGCCAGCACCTTTCTCCATGGAACAGGTCCCCAAAGGTTGGGGGGGCCATTGAATTACAGCATCGTCTTCCCTTCATGGCTAGGAATGGTAAATATTGTGCCACATCTCTTAGAGAGATGGGTTCAGACAGATTGCAGTATAGGTGGCTCCTGACATATTTTTGGGGGACAGTGTTAGGGAGGTTGAACGAAGTCCCGTCCTTTGTGTCATTACTAGTCCTCAGCTCTTTCAAAATATGAGAATCACAGTGATTGTTCCTTTCCTTAGATAACCGGCATTTAGGAAGAAGCAAGAGTCCAGAATAAAAAGGGGACTTTAAGGAAGGGAAAGGAGATGAGCTACCAAAAATGTGAATAAAGCACAATATGGCAGCATGGCATATAGTGCTGGCAAACATGTGGAACGCAGAAGAGTCGATCAATAAGCAAGAGTTCTTATTTAGAATTTTAAAGGTGAAATGGTGGCCCAATTTCCTCGCCAAACAAAAGAACACATGTGAGAATGTAAAGTTTAAGTTGCATCCTCATAACCATTGTATAGTCCTTAATATAATTGGTCAAAACCTCTAATGATGATTTAAAACACTAGAATCGTTTGGTCTGTTGGTTAAGGCTAGAAACCAGGAATCAGTGAGTTGTCGTTCTGCCTTAGGGATTATAGCTGGTTGGGTCACACTGTCTCTCAGCCCAACCCACCTCACAGGATTGTTGTGTAGAAAACAATAGGAGGAAGGCATATTAGGCATGTTTGCTGCTTTAAGTTATTTATAAAAATAAATAAAAGTGGGTTAAAAGAAATCTCCCCCCCCCAAGTAATTTCTCTTTTGGAAGTTTATGGGCATCCCTCAATTAAAAAATCTGTTTGATAAATAGCTTGCCTACAGCCACTGGGAAAGAAGATCCCAGGATGTTTTAATTTTCCTGTGGTGCCCTATCAATTTATGCCATATAATGATGAGAGATCCAATGGACAGTGACCATGTAGTACAGAATGAACTACGTGGGCCTTAAAATTTACCTCAGAAGGAATACTTCATCATGTGCACAGATTCTGAAGGTACCACTGTTAAAAGGACTCCAGTCTAGATAGAGCAGTTAAAAAAGTATTGCCAGAGGTTGGCAACTGCTAACGTTAGGGCAGTTTGTTGTAATACATATTTCATTCTTTTTCCTTGACTAAATATCATCAAAACATTGGAAGTACGGTAAGTAGAAAGGCATTGTGGTATGATTGCCTTTACCTGGGGAGGTCCGGATTCAAAACCAGGTAGTATAGGCAAGTTGTCTCTCTCTTCCTTTTTAAAAATATCCTATCTTTCAAGGCTGTTTGAGAATAAAATGGTCTTTATTTAGGTATGCAGCTCTGAAGAACATTGGGGTGAAGCCAAGATAAATAAAACCTACAAAGGGAGCAGCTGCTGAACCCGCCGAAATGCTCATAAAGTATCTATGAGACTTTTAGTTTAATCCTGTGTAGAGCTGTGGAGATCCTATGTAGAGCTATTTATGCACATGCCCACACACACACACACACACACACACACACACGCCAAATATGTTAAGAAGTGTTGTTGCACAATGTCCTTCAGGAATGCATAGAAAATGAAAGGTGTGGGGTTCTTTTTGATGGGATCAAGGGAAACATTTGAGAAGATTCTTGGCAACCTCCGGCTACCTTGTCCTTTCTCCTGATTAAGCCATCCGTGGTTGTGGGGGAGTTTCAGGGAATACGATCACCTAGGGAAACAGCCTCCGAGTCATTAGCAGACAAATATGATCCTCCACACTCATCACTTTGCTTATTATCACACATTATGCAGCATTTATCTGTGTGCAAACGGAAACCTACAGGCAATTGGCATGTTGCCCTCTCAGGTACTTACAGCGAATTCAGGTTTTTCCCCCACAATTTGCTGACCAACATGCCAACCCATCTAAAAAGCTCACACCATAATTAGAATGCCACCAGATGCCCTGCTAAGTCACTTATTGTATAGTTCAATGGTTGGTTTCATGCGTTGCATGCAAAAGTTTAAGCCCTGGTTTCCCCAGGTGCAGATGGAGCAAAGTGTCTACCTGAAGGGTGGAGAGCTACTACCAGCCTGTGCCAGCAATACTGAGCTAAATTCTGATGAGGTCCAATATGACAGCATTGCCTCTATCAAGGTTCTTCTACTGCTGATCTGGGACTCTTCTTCAGAAGAGTAGGACAAAATGATTGGCATTGTAGATGTCCAAGTTTGACCACAAAAATCCCTCTCAGTTAATTCTGAATTGTTTCACATTGCTGTGTTTAATTTTCAAAAGCAAGCATGAAGTGGCATCATCAGTGCCAATTTACAGCCTGTTTAGTTCAATCTGCTGTTGTTTCTGTATGATTTTTCTTAATAAAGAATACAGTAAGCAGAAATCAAGGAATGTTTCCCCTGGGTGGCACAATGCAGTTGGGCTAATTTCCTGCAATTATGCTATTAGCTTGAGTAATCTCAGGAGATTTATGGGATATTTAACTCTTTCCTTGCCTATCTAGCATTGCCCCATAGAAAGGATCCTAAAGCCTTGCTCAATGTTGACAAACTGTTGATAACTGTGAGAGTGCTTACTGTATATGGAGACACTTACAAGCCATGCTTCTCTGCATGTAGATGTAGTTCACAGATTGTGTTTCCTGGAAGGCAAGAAATAAATAATTTAAATAAAGAAATAATAGTCTTCGTGCTCTGATTTAGTTAGTATTCTGTTCATTTGAGAATCTAGATTCTTCCTGCTTGAGTGGGATTTCTCCTCTTTGGCACAAGAACAATCTTTTTTCAAATTATAAGGGAGCTTTTGTGTTCAACCAGATTAGCCAAGATATTTATATTGCGGTTGAAAGCATTAACTGATAGAACTCTCCTTCTTACTAAGAGCGCTATGCTCAAGAACAACCTTGGATATTTATTCTGCGCCAGGAAAGAACAGAATGGGAAAAAGATAACCTTAATCTGTACCAAGCCAAGAATCTGCTTTGAACTTCAAAGCTAATTCTGAGTCAGTGCCAAGTTAGCCATTGAATGTGTGCAGAATGCCTTGTCCCCTTGCCAAGAAACATCCTTGGCCTGTCCACACAATTAAAGTATCAAGAAGTCAGGTGGTGCCACACTTCTGGCACCAGATGGCATATTTCTGGGGCAGCCTTGATTTCTATATATTCTACCCTCTTGATTTAGCATTAGGCAACTGACATGCTAGCTAAGAATGCTGATTTGTCTGTCTGCACACAGGCTGGGCACATCCCCCACTCCGAGGCATCATTGGCTTGTTATGAGATTAATTTCACTGCTTTCTGATTAATCTCAGCCTGACGTTCCTTTTTTTACTTTGAGACATCCCATTTGCTTTAGAAATCATTAGGATCCCCCTTCGCTTATGGGAAGGGTGACCAGAGAAGAGAAAGAAGGATATATAGAGACACAATCAGTGTATCAGAACTACTGTGTCTTCAATATTGGGCCTCTCGGATAAAATAAAAAATAGGAAAACCATTTCTTTTCAGAAGATGTTAGTCTTAAAACCAATCCCCGCCCCCGTGTCAATTTATGATAATTAATGAATTAGAGTATAAATATAATGAAAGATGAAGGATATTTATTATATATAATAATATATAACAATAAGATGTTACAAAAATAGAAAAATGTCTAGAATGATAACTATATACTGTGTTGTGGCCCAGCAGGATCCGGTTGAGCTGCTGATGGACTCGGATAGCAAGGAACCATATGAGTCTGCCCTGGATGATGTGGAGGACCCTGTGCAGGGTTCAGACTCAGAGCAGGGACCAGAGAGGCTGGTTGGCCACCAGGAGGCACCTGAGGCATGGAGCAGTGGGGAGGATCAAAGGGAGTTTGTCCCTGATGCTAGATTGAGAAGGGCTGAGAAATGGAAGCAGCAACTCCGTAGGCAGATTCACAGAAGATGATTAAGCACAGGTGGTTGTGGATTGGCCCCTCCCAAGAGAGATTATAGGTGAGGCATTGGGAGGGGACATTTGCAGGAAACAAAATCTATCTGTGTATTCTAGCCGTATCTGTTCGTTTGGACTATCTGCGTTGCTTCATTTGAACATGAGTTGTCTGGGCCCTCAGCCAAAGGATTGGTTATTTCAGTAATTAAACAGTGGCAAACAGCCAAGCCTGTGTTCTGGTTTATTCACAGGCGTGGGGTGGTGGTGTTCAGAACAATAATGTATACATAATAGTATATATAAATGTAAAAAAACTGGAAATAAACCGGTGTAGAGTTGATGCAAAGTTGAAACTGTGATGTAAAATGAAGAAAACTGTATAATAATAATATTAAAAAAGAGATAAAATAAAACCTAGGAAAACCATTTCTTTTCAGAAGATGTCAATCTTAAAACCAACCCCTGCCCCCTGTGTCATTTTTTTAAAATTTCTGTCCAGTTGATCAGATTATCCAATTTCAGATACATGTTCTTTCTTTTGAATTCTGTTCAATAATGTCCTATACTAATAGATTTGCAATTGACCAACCACACTCAGTGAGTAGTCCTCAATGGAATTATATCTATATGGAAGGAAGCATGCAGTGGGGTAATTCAAGATTTGGTTTTGGGCCCAATGCTCTTTATCATCTTCATAAATGATCGATAGAAGGGGATAGGAGGAGAACTCATCAAATTTGTAGATGGCACCAAGATGCGGGAGGGGGGTGGTATTGCTAAACTTAGAAAGATAGGCTCAAGATCCAGAAGGATCTTGACAGACTTGAACACTGGGCCTTAAATAACATGCAGTTCAGTGGTGAAAAAAGTAAGGTCCTGATATGGGTGCTACATCACTGGAGATTTGCAAAAATAGACTGACAACAATTTGACGGGGATGGTAAGGTTTCTGCCTTGACCAGGGTGTTAGACTAGAAGACCTCCAAGGTCCCTTCCACCTCAGTTATACTGTTAATGGCTTAAAACTGGAACATTAAAAATAAACAAAATAAAGGCTTGATTTTGGTTGTTCAAGCACTAGTTATTCAAATTAATGCAATCAAGCCCAGAACTGAAAAATCACCTAGTGATTCAAAGTGCTGATTGTTCAAAGAAGCAGAAGAAACAGTAAATCATATACTCAGCTCATTCAAGATCATATAAACTGATTATAAATGACATAACATACCGGTAGTTGCCAAAATGATTCACTGGAACATCTGTAAAAAGTATCATGTGCCAGTAATAAAAAAATTGCAAAAACATAGAATTGAAAATGAGCAGATTGAAATATTGTAGGACTTCCGAACACAAACTGATAAAGCCTTGGCTCATCACACATTAGATTTAACTGTGATTGGGAAAAAAAAGAAACTATAGATAATTGATGAGGGGACTATCAGGGGAGAGAAAAATAGGAGGCAAAGAATTTGAGAAGATCATAAATATCATGTTAAAATTATGACATACACCGGTCATGATGGTCCCAATATTATCTGTGCACTGGGTGCCATACCCAAAAATCTTGGACAGCACTTAGGAAATCTGGGCATTGACAAACTTTCCATCTGTCAATTACAGCAGTCCACACTGCTTGGATCTGCACATCTACTATATTGATACATTACAATCTCTTAGATTCTTGGGAAGAACTTGAAGTGTATGAAGGCCAAAGCCATTATAAAGAATTGGCAGCTTTGATTTTACATTATTGTGTATATAATATCATCGTAATTATCAAGGTGAAGAGTGGATGATAAATTGGGAGTAGGATTCACAAGCACACACAGCTTCTACAGTATACTTTCTGGTTTTACCTTATTATTTTGTTTTGTTTTTAAACATTTTTCTTCTTTTATGGATATTTTATGATGAGATTGTTAACTGTCTACAACCCCTGTAATTGGATGGCATATTAATGAAGTAAGTAAGTAAGTACACACGTAAATAAAGATTTTGCTAAATATTATTCCTGAGGAAGCTTCTCTTTTCTGTTTTGACTAAAACCTATCGTTCTGTTTTGCAAAGCTACACAGCAAAGATCTATTATCTCAGAGAAAACTATTCCACCTTTATGTTTTTGTTATTGCTTTGTTCCTTTTCAAGTAAATTTATTTCATTTGATGTGGGAAAATTAAACAGCTACAATTTTCATCAAGATTTCTTTGCACTTTTTTTCTTTATTCTGATTTATCTTCCATATTGCTTTCTCATCACCTGCCTGCCATAACACTGTCATTCATTCCTTCCGTCCCTCATTCCCTCCCTCCTTCCAGATTAAATCATTTCCTTTTGATAATGCAGAACTTTTTGTATTTACTGAATTGCTTTGCTTTTTAAACAATCTTAGAGAATAATTAAAAACTCGTTTGGGAGAATAAATGATGCCAAAGATTGCAATAGAAAGCCATCTTGAACAGAATCATCACTTGACTGTGACTTATGATTTTACTGCTGGCTTCTCCATTAACTCTGATTGTTGGAAGCCGGTCTGTGAAGTGCACAAATGGTGATCATGAAGGACATTAAGGTCTGGTTACGAAGCACCAGAGTTTCAATCACATGGCCGTGAGAATGCCTCACCAACATCATTGTTATAAAGTTACTTTTTAAGCATCTTCATAATTTCAAACTGTTGTTAAGCAGGACAGTTATTGCGAGTTCTACTTGTAGAAGATTCTCAGGTTTGAAGCTGTGGACAGAATTACAACAGCTGCCCCGAGAACTAAAAACCTGCAGAGTTTTTCATCATAAGAGCTAAATCTTTATTATAAAAGTAAAGTCGGGATCATCTTTAATAGTTCGTATTCTTTGGTAGAAATCTTATTCCATACTTTGCAGCCATGTTGTCCACCTCCAGACCACTTGAGTACAGTATTTGATAAAGTTTTGATTTATGGAGGAGAATCAAAATGAGAAACAAAGCATTAAAGTAAGAGAAATATCCCATTAGGGGTGTGGCCTCCTAACCAGGTAAAGGTAAAGGTTCCCCTCGCACATACGTGCTAATCATTCCCAACTCTAGGGGGCAGTGCTCATCTCCATTTCAAAGCCGAAGAGCCAGCGCTGTCCTAAGACATCTTCGTGGTCATGTGGCTGGCATGACTAAACACTGAAGGCGCACAGAACACTTGTTACTTTCCCACCAAGGTGGTTCCTATTTTTCTACTTGCATTTTTTACATGCTTTTGAACTGCTGGTTGGCAGAAGCTGGGACAAGTAACGGGAGCTCACTCCGTTACACGGCGCTAGGGATTCGAACCACTGAACTGTCGACCTTTCTGATCGACAAGCTCAGCGTTTTAGCCACTGACTGAGGATTAACTTTAGAGGATTAACCACTGTCTACGCCAGCCTGTTTACAGTCACAAATTACTAATCCCTCCTCTAAGTGTCTATTTTCTGCAACAGATCTCAGCTAGGTAGGATTTCTCATTACCTTGCCTCCTCCGCCATTTTCTAAAATGTGTTATTTTCTTTTCTTTTCAGTTTCTCAGTGAAAAGCAACGTGGCTCTATCTGCCACAGTTATAAGCACAAAAGAGAAAGAGGGAGAGGGAGAGTTATTATGGTGGCGAGAGTAATGTCATAGATATCTTTTCATGTGTCCAGGTGTCCATGATTAGCTGCCTTGAGTGCCCATACAAGTATGGTAGTCCAAAATGTACAACCACAATTGAGCCCCAAATTTAGGTTGTTAAGTGAGAAATTTGTCTTTTCTCCATTTTACAACTTCTGCTGCCACATTTCTTAAGTGAATCGCTATGGTTGTTCAAGTAGTAACCCTGTTGTTAAGTGAATCTGGTTTACCCCAGATTGACTTCGCTTGTCAGAAGGTCGCAATAGGAGATCATATGACCCTGGGACACCGCAACCGCTATTCAATGTAAGTCAGTTATCAAGCATCCAAATATAAATCACATAACTATGGGGATGCTGCAATGGTCGTAAGTATGAAAAATGGTTACACAGTGACTTTTTTCAGTGCCGTTGTAACTTCGAGCGGTGATTAAGCGAACTGTTGTAAATTGAGGACTACCTACCGGTATAATCTCTACCCATCCATAGATTAATTCCCTGCTTTGGTAGCTTCTGAATATTCCCATCACAGATGCATGGACCGCTATTGCACAGCCAGAGAACTTACTTGCACTCATTCTGTGCAGTGCTTGTTTTGCAGCATGAAGGCTCTTCTCCTTTGCTACAGTGGCTCAGCTGTTTTCACTGCACTTCGGTAATGTGATGCACTGGCAGTGGACACACATCCACTTCATTGCCTGTATTAAAAAAAAAGGAGGCCTTTGAGCATCAGCCAGTGGGATGTTGATGTTTCCATTGGCCTTCATGATAGCGTTTATCTTTCTTAAATCTAGAAGTGGAAAAAATGAAGCTGTGCCAGCACGAGATGACCCAGGTGTTAAACCCAGTGGAAAAACAAAGGAACGGAACTCTGAATGACAGCACAGTTGCACTGTCAAATTAATAAAACGTTCAGGTCAAAAACTCATTGCCATTGCCATGCCTTGAATTTGATTCTTGAGTTTGCCACAGATTTCCCATGTGAGTTTTGTTTCCTTTTTAAAGCTTCAACAAAAAGAAAAATGAAGGGATTATTTTGCTATTAAACTGGAGACACTGCTACTCTTCTGATCCTTATGCTGTATTGGCCCACTAATGTCTAAACAACATTTGGGGATCTGCTTTGCTGTGCAGCACACTCACATAATTTTTGTTCCTTCAGTCAAGTTTAAAATGTGGCTCGCGAGCCGCGGCTTGCCGACCACTGGCCTAGGGGGAACCAGTAAACATGAGTATGAAATGCATGGCTGACTCACTTCCATTTCAACAAGTTCCTTTAAGGCAGAGGCAGGCAACTCTTATAATTGCTGCTGTACTTCAATTGTTTTCAAATTGACCTCTGAGGAACAAAGGGCATAATTGCTGATGTGATAATATTTTCTGGAGAGTGCAGGGCTAAACATGTGGGGCTATTTTAGGAATTCTATAGGAAGAAACTATTCATTCAATCTCAACTATTCATTCAATCTAACCCCCCACGATTATATTTTCAGAAAATTGTAATTTGCCACTGAATATTAACAGCATAATTCTGAGAGACTTTGGCGGCTACAGTAATGGGATTTAGAGCCTCATGTAGCTAACTATGAGATGCTAAGTGTGATTCATTCATTGATTCATTCATTGATTCATTCATTCATTCAGTGCCATCAAGCCATTTTTGACTCCTAGTGACCATAAAGATAGTCAACGCTAACCATATGAGAAAAAGATGGCATTACAGATGGGGCAACAGGGGTGGATTCTTTAGTAATGGGCCTTCTTGATATTTTCTGCATGTTTCTGTCCTCCCACCACATCACATCGGGCATGACCTAATATATGTGAATACATAAGAGCTTAAGTAAGTGATGGATTTAGAAGAATTCCCTACCCTGTGTAATATCAATGAACAGACAAGTAAAACTTGTAAATGGTTTAGTATAAACTGGGTTATACAACAACCTTGAAGAATAATAGAGATTCAAGCATAGTTATTCCATTGTAAGTCTGGTGACTTTGTTTGGATTCTCCTTGTCTGATAATATACAGATCTTAGCATTGTAAAATGTACAACATAGCTTAACAAAATAATTGCCAAAATTGCACATCTAAAGAAAGAGTCAGTAACAAAATCAACCCTGAATGTATGACTCAACGTTTTGCAAGGTTTTCTTTATATGTTTGCACTTTAATTCCCATCATTCCCAGCCACTTAGCTAACTACATCCCTTTAGGAAAAACCAACTTACTGTAATAATATACAAACATTCTGATAATGGCTGCTCCCAGATCCACCCCAAATGGAAAGGAATTCTATAAAACCTTGTATCAGCCTACATTTTTAGTGTAAGCATGTCCCATTCTAGTACTTCATGGCTGAAAAAGTGTTCAGAGGAGTAAAACCATTCCAATTATTTCTCTAGTTCAAACTTAGCTTGCCCTCTTGAGGCTTCAAGCTCCAGACTGCTGTTTCAACGAATCAGCATTTTCTCCATGCACCAAACATGTTAGCCATGATGAGACATGATGTAAATCAAGATAATTTCTTCCTCCTTTTTTTGCATTAAATAAGCTGCTATTGACAAGAGAGTTGGCTTGTACCCAAGTCTGCTACATTTTACAGCTTCTATGGCTTTCTTCTCTCTGACTTCAGAAATAAAGGGAATTCCCTTCCCATTTTCCAGGAAAGATTGTGGGGTTTTTCATCTTAGACTGACCCAATGCAATCAGTTAAATGTAGGTCATCTGCCTCCCAAACTAGACTGGCTATTTATTCCAACTTATAACTTGCATGATCTGGATTTACCATGTATTTTCAACTGTACATTTTTAAAAGGCCAACACTCCCCTTCCTCTGTAATTCCAGAAAACTCAATTTTAGTAAGCATTCTAAGATACTTACTTCATAATGAGCTGTGGTGGCGCAGTGGTTAGAGTGCAGTACTGCAGGCTACATCTGCTGCCTGCCGGTTGCCTGAAATTTGGTAGTTCAAATCTCACCAGGCTCAAGGTTGACTCAGCCTTCCATCCTCCCGAGGTGGGTAAAATGAGGCCCCAGATTGTTGGGGGCAATAGGCTGACTCTGTAAACCGCTTAGAGAGGGTTGTAAAGTAGTGTGAAGCTGTATATAAGTTTAAATGCTGTTGCTATTGCTATAATGCAGTGGTTCTCAGAGTTCTCAGAGTGTAGCACCCCTGAGTCCCTGAGACCCTTTCAGGGGATCCACAAAGTCAAATAACTGTATCTTCTAAAATGTCTTAATTTTAGTTTCTAATACAGTACATATCGTTAGATATAATCCACATAAACCAAGGCTGTTTGAAGTTCTCAATCGTATTTTAAGAATGCAAAAGGTTTCTGAGATTAACATTTTTTTAGATTTTTTTTAATTTTTGAATAAAAACAGACAAAAACCCACACAAAAAACCCACAAAACCATCTTCCATTACAAATTGTAGAAAGTATGTCGATTGGTTACAAAAACCTCCGTGCATCCCTTCCACAGTCATCATTTACAATTCATACCAAATCATATATTTTAAATCAAATATACTTATATATATTACTATCATCGTACTTCAACCTTCATTTCACTATAATTGTTTTTACATCCTTTTATATAAAATATTCCAGATTTAAAGCAAAACCACATAATGCCATTCCATTAGCTCTTCCCAATATCATCTTTATAACATGTTCTAAATAAAATTTGGTTATATTTAATAACAGTTTCTAAACCTCCTTTCGTAGTCACCATTTGCAATTATATATCAAATGTCCTCTTATCAAACCAATACATATATATGCATTATTATCATTATCAATCAATTATTTAACTGTATCCATTATCACTTCATATTTTACATAATGCTCTAAATTTAACTACATTTGACTTAATTTTTTATTATAAGCTTTCATTACATCAACCTGTGTCTTTCCAGTAATAGTGCAGTCTTATATCTCTTGCCATTTGTGGCATTAGTATTCTGGTTATTTCCTTAGTAAGTTTTGTATGGACTTCTCTTCACAATTTATTGCTTATTGCATATCTTGTATAAGCTCGAAATCCTCCATCTGCTTCTTCGATCAGCTTATCTTTGGTTATCACTAGTGCTTCTGACAAAATTTATCTCCTTAGTTCCATCAATTCTTCTCTCTTTTCTTCTTCTATACTTTGAAATCTGGGGTAGAGCTCCATTCCATCTATCTCCTCTTTCCATATTCCACTCTTTCCATTTCCAACCATGCTCAGTTCACTGTCAATATCAGCAATTTTCTTGTCTCTTTGTTTATTTTTTCCTTCAGCTTTTAGAACTCTGACCTCCACTTTCTTCATTTGATGAACATACTCAATTTTTCCATCAAATTTTACTATTCTACGATCTATGTTCTCCAATCTCTTCTCAATTTTCTCTGTTACTTCTAATAATTTTTGAATTTCAAACATAATCTTTTGCAATGTTGTTTTCTTTTTCATGTTGTGCCATTCTTCCAACTTGCAAACACTGCCACTCTGACATTCAAAACTTTTTATTAAATTTAAAGCAAGTTCATTTATAATCTTTCAAGACAAGGCTTTGTTTTCACTCCACTCCAGCTGCCAATAAAGCTCCTGAAGAGCACCTGTATAAACAACCCATGCTCTTCTCACTATCACTCTCTGTAAACAAGCTGAGGAACTTTGAAATGCAAAGTCAAATGATCAAAGAGAAAAAAGAAAAGACAATATTTCCAAGCCTCCAGCCTCCAAGTGGCAGTGTTACTTCCTTTCCCTCTATTATTACAGCCCTCTTTGTATTCCTTTTATATCTTCTTTATATTCCAGGCTTAAAGAAAATAAAATTATTAAATGGAGCAAAAAAACCCCTCATCCAATCCAGCATTATAAAAATAAGGAAAAAGATTTTAATCCATAGGTATAAAAAAAAAGAATATAAAAAGTAGAAGAAAAACTAACCCGTTAAATTTAAAGATTAGGAAACATTTGCAAAAGTTCCATCTGTAAAAGAAAATTTTAAAAAAGGATAACACTCTGTCTAATGTAGCTTAATTTCGCTGCTTGTTCTCTTCTGTTTTCAAATTTAATTTAGCTTTAATTTTTTTGGGGGTAGTCTCTTTTATAATAATAAGATTTCCTCACCAGATGGACACACTTTCTCTTTCTGTTTTCCTCCCATTCCAGAGGTGTCCCAACTTCAGCAGCTTCAATGGCTGTGCTTCTGTTGCTGGCAAAAAGAGATTTTCCTGGATCAATCAGAGACTTTTTGTGGTGGCCTTGAGATCAGCAGGACGTACTCTTCCCTGTCACCATCTCTTTGGGATGGTTTAGGTCCAAAAGCAAAAGTATCGACTGTGATCTTGGAGCTCCAAGATTGCATGTCGTGTTGTTGCGACGTCAGCTCCTCCTTCCTGAGACAAACATTTTTGAGAATTGTTGAATGAATAATCTGGGGAAATCCAGGATTTTAGCTGCTGCTGGCATCACCATCACTAAACTTGGTATTACTATTATAATACCCAGGTGCTCAGAATTGCTGCAGATGAGACGGGCAGCCATCAAGTGGATGGACGGACGGACGGATGGACGGGTGGATGGATGCCCAGAGTAGCAGCATCAGAAAGTAAACCACCCAAAACTAATCTGGGCCACAGCAGTAACTGCACAACAGAAGTTACTTTGGACCAAAGTTCACTAGAAAGGATCATGAAAGGAGTAGGGTAGCATTAGGCTGTTTTGGTTTAGTGGTTAAGGTGCCAGGCTAGAAAGCAGGAAACCATGGGTTCAAGTCCTGCCTTAGTCATGAAAGCCAGCTGGGTGACTTTGAGCCAGTCTCTTTATCTCAGTCCAATTCACCTCACAAGTTTGTTGTTCTGGGGAAAATAGGAGGGGGAAGGTGTGTTGAATATCTTTATCACCTTGAGTCATCTGTAAAAAAGCAGGATACAAATAAATAAATAAAATAAACATTTAGAAATCCTTGAAGCATCCTTTAATGAAGAAACTATTAGAAAATAAAAATGCTGTGTACCTGAGAAGATGGTGGAGCGACCAAGCTTGTCTTGCAAAAGTAGTGTATTGTTATGTCTAAATATATGTACAGTATCTAAGGCAGATATATTTTTGAAACTATGTTGGAAGATTGCCATGGCCCTGTCAGGAATTTTCCACAGAGTGGTGTCAATCTGTAGCATCTTTTCCATCTGATCTTCAGAGACTGCAATCCTTCACTCTGCTTATTTTCTTTTTATTAATAATAATACCTACCATATTTCCTCCATTTCCAAATGGTAGACTAGAAACTGTTTGGAATGAAGATTCTCCTCTGTGTTGCAATATAGAACTCTGAAACCCAAGTTGGATATGAAGTGTGTGGAGCTACTATTTTGTTGTTAGTTGCGAAGTCGTGTCCAACCCATCGTGACCCCATGGACAACGTTCCTCCAGGCCTTCCTGCCCTCTACCATCTTCTGGAGTTCATTTAAACTCACGCCTACTGCTTCGGTGACTCCATCCAGCCACCTCATTCTCTGTTATCCCCTTCTTCTTTTGCCCTCAATCTTTCCCAGCATTAGGCTCTTCTCCAGTGAATCCTTCCTTCTCATTTGGTGGCCAAAGTATTTGAGTTTCACCTTCAGGATTTGGCCTTCTAAAGAGCAGCCAGGGTTGATCTCTTCTAGGACTGACCAATTTGATCGCCTTGCAGTCCAAGGGAGGAGCTTCTCCAGCATATAGTTTAAAGGCCTCAATTCTTTGGCACTCAGCCTTCCTTAAGGTCCAACCTTGACAGCTATACATTGCAACTGGAAAAACCATAGCTACTCTTTACAGTCTTACAAATCTCCATTTACTTCATTTATATCCTACTCCCTGATCCATCCATTTTGCACATATTTCTATGTATCTGTGACACAATGGATGTCAAATGTACTCTTTAAATTCCAAAGAGAAAGACTGATGTTCTAATGGAGTCCAAAAGTGTGTTGGACATTTTGGGGAAGACCATATGGAAGTATAATGGGGTCTCACATCTTCTTGCAAGTGGCCCTTATGCAAGCTACTGATGGTTCTTCTTCAGCAGATATTTTTCAAAACCTGGGCTCAGGAAATGTGTTGAAATAAGCACATCCCATACAGGAACATTCCCTTGTCATGAGGCCTCCTTCTGTATACTTTCCCCAATTAGACCTTCTCAAAAGAGGTGATGTGAAAAGCTTGCACAGTCCAGCAACGCTTTACAAATTGCAACTATTGCACACACAAAAAATCACCCGTATTTATTTCCATAGGGCTGTTCAGTTCTTTTTGGACTTGCAGGGAAGACCCTCTTAAGTGGAAATACTTGTTTAATGAGAATGAATTCAGTGACAAGAAAAATTATGAAAACAGCAAATATGAGTTATGAACCAGCGGACCCTTGCTTTATCAATTTAATTACACGGGATTATACCTGTGCTCTCATAATAAATAACAGAAGCCTTTATGTTCCGTCAAAAACTCCTATGTGCCATTTCTTCAACAGAGCAGATGATTTATAGCCCTGACATCACAAGGATGCCCACCCAGAATTTTGATGTCAGAAATTCTGCCTCAAGACATGATCTGGGGGATTACAAGGACAAATCATGTTTGTAGTAGCAGATATAATTTTTCTTCTGCACACCTGCACTGGAATATTTCCAGATACAGCATCTGTCACCATGCTATTGGACATATTGTTTGTACACTAGTTTCCTCAGGCTTTCCAGGATCCTGTGCATCTGATCCATTCACAACTGATTTCCTAGAAAATTTCACATCTTATTTAGCAAGACTTCCAGCCATATTGCATCTGCAGTGAGCATTTCCAGGCTGAAGATATTGCAGATCAAGACATTGATTTTCACCTGCATTTCAGGTGAATCTCTTGGTGTCCAAATGGAAGATCTTGATGGGGTGGTAGGATGCATGTGTTTGACAAGAATGATGCACCCAAACTATTTAGAGTCACCAAGGTGGGTTTGGACAAGTCATTCCTTAGTTTCATCTTTCTCCAGCCTTTGCCCAAAGCCCCGCACCAGGAGGATGAAGTTTGAATTCCTGCCCCTCCCTCCGACCCACACGTACCTTTTCCAGCTGTTTCAGAGAGAATTTCAACTCTGCTCTTGCCTCGGGTCCTCTGAAGAAGCCCCGCCCAAAAGAGCACCCTCTACTATGAGGCAGGAGAACTGCATGCCTCACCTACGTCAGGAATTTTTAGGCTTTTAACCCTTGCTTAACTCTGCTTGAGTGATCATAAAACACCTAAAGTCATACTAGATGAGGCATGCAGTTCTCCTGCCTCATAGTAGAGGGGGCTTTTTAAGAGGCTTTTTTAAACAGTTAAGCAGAGTCATCCACGGTGAGGCAGCAACTAGCTCAGCCTGACCTCAGCTCTCGCCTTTTTCCTTTTACATTTTTTTTCTTTTCATGATGACAGTGGTGAGGCTGTGCCTCCCCTGCCTCACCTGACTGCACATCACTGAAGCAGAGTAATATTGAAGGTTAGTCTAATGGCCAAACATTTATATAAAGCTTTGTACACTCTGATAAGTGTAATACAGATAGAGGCAGACTTTTCTTTAAATCTCCAGCACTTATTCCTTACCAACATGTTTTAATGTCTCATCAACTTGCTTGTCCTACATTTTGGTTTATATCGCTAATAATAGAAAATTCTGGGATGGTTGCATGAACTACTTAGATCCCAAATCCCTGTGCTCCAAAAGAATAAGGGCTAGTTCAAGATCACCCAAGTGGCTACAGTTATGAGATGTAAATATGCCTAAGAGGGAAAAATTATACTTGGCCAATGAATCAATTTCATCGGTCAAATCTTATGAAATGAAGACGACACTTAATTTGCACGTAGGGTTAACAATTTTAAGATTGTCCCATGCAACAATGCTTCTAATAGTAGATTGATGCATGTAGATCTTCACAGAAGATGATTTTATATGCTGGTTCTTTAGCTCTTTCTTATTTCTGAATATTGGATGTAAAGACTAGGCTCATTCTTATATGGTCCATTGGTCAGAACTATAACATGCAGTTGATTTATTTCTAAAAAACATTTTCTCCTTCAAATTAGCGCACCATAAATGCATCAACAACCAAATTTGTGAAGGAAATTCCTGGTTTGTAGATAACATTCAGTGAGATTATTATTGTGAGCAATTTTTGGGATTCTGTTGGAAAACTTACAAGAGTTTTTCTTTTTAAATAACTTGTATTTGAAATGCAAATGCTGGTCATAATGGATTGAACAGGATTGCGTGGAAGGAAATTGTACAAGTGCCTTATTTACAGTGACTGCCTTTCATTGGAAATCTATCCAAGATGAAAATGGAAAAAAAGATACATCTATGGTAGGCCCGTGTGGGTCACGATCATCATATCCTTTAAACAAACGGGAAAACAGCAGAATTCATTCCAAAATATCAATTAATTCCAGATTACGTGCCTTTCATTAGAATTAAATAAGCACATCGTATCTGCTGCAAACAATCCTTTGGATAACCAAAAGGTTCCAGCAAAGGGATGCAGAAAACTCTTATTCTCTGAGGTCATGTATTGCTTATCTAGGTCACTGCAGCTTGGATGTAGAAGGTCTTAATTTAATAACATAAATATTTTGAGAATAATCTCCTAGCATCAATAATTGACACTATCTACATTGCTTTCAACAATCCCACCCCCTTGTGACAGACAGAAATGTAGCAAGTTAAACACTGGCCATTCATCTTAATTTTAAACCCAGAAAGACACATATTAAAATTCTAGTCTGCCAGGTATTAAAACCTAAGGGCCTTGACCAAGAAAAATAATCAATCTGTCACACACACACCCCTGGGTGCAGGAGCTTCCTTTTGGCTGTTTTTGTCCATCTTTAATTCTTGCATTCTGCCCACCACTGCCTTGGCAAAGGCCTTCCATAATGTTCCTGATCCGTTCTTTAGTTCTAAGTCAGAGTTATCATATTCTTAAAAGGGCCATTGTGATCTCCCAGTTAGATATCCAGTTGTTCTCCTTTCTCTCCTTATTGCCTTATCTCCTGTCACGGATGGAGTTTTTTTATGTCCTGGCCAAGAGCTCTTGTTCCGCCCATTCCCAGGGTTGAGCCTTCTTGCAGTTTTGTTCCCAGTTTCTTTTGAATGGGGCTGTTGCCGCTGGACACCATCCAAGAATGAGGCAAACAGGTCCGATGCCCACTTCCCTTGTGCTCTGCGGAGAGAAGCAGTGACAAGCCCGGGGCTAAAGGAGATCGGCAGCCTGAATCGAAGGCCTGTTTGGCAAGGCACGCACTTTTTCTTCCCCCTTTTCCCAGGCCCTAGAGATGACCTACTTCCATTGTTCACCTTCGTCTATCTCTCTCTCCTAATATTTACAGGTGATTTACTCCCCAACCCACTCTGCTTTCAGATGGATCGTGACAAGGCAATTCCGCTAGGGTTTGTCAGATTAACCTGACGGCCTCTGCAAGATTTGTTGGTGGCAGAGAGGGAACAAAAACTTTGGGTTGTGTAATAGCTGTATGTTGCCACTTCCTTCCCAACAAAGGCTCTGAGCCTTAGCAGCTGCAGGAGAGAAAGGAATGCAAACGGCGGCCTTTCCCAACGCTTACATCTGCGCACCAGAGAAAGCGGCGCTTTGACAGTCTGTGTGGCAGCTGTTAAAATCTCAGAACTTCTGTCTTGCATACTGTGCTTTTGGGGATAGACATGTTTATGATATTAATTCCTTGTTTGATCAATGTACATTCCAGAGGGAATGTTCTAATTGTTGTACCATGTACAAGTAGTCCTTGACTTACAACAGCTCATTTAGTTACCGTTGGAAGTTACAACAGCACTGAAAAAAAGTGACTTATGGCCATTTCTTAGGCTTATGACCATCCCCAGGGCCATGTGATTTACATGTTGCTTGGCAACTGGCTCATCTTTATAACAGTTGCAGTCTGCCAGGGTCATGCAATCCCCCTTTGCAACCTTCTGTCAAGCAAAGTCAATGGGGAAGCCAGATTCACTTAACAGCCAGGTTGCTAACTTAACAACTGCAGTGATTCACTTAACAAATGTGGCAAGGAAAGTCATAAAATGGGGCAAAACTCAGTTAACAAATTGCTTATTTAGCAATGTAAATTTTCGGCTCAATTATGGTCGTAAGTCGAGGACTACCTGATTTACTGTTATCTGCCCCAGATTACAAGGAATATAAGCGTAATAAATAAATCCATACATAAGCACGGACATTTGTATATAGGAAATGTTGTTTATGTAGTAGGTTTAGAAGCCACTTGACCCCAGAATGACTCAGGGTAGCTTATACTTAAAATAGGAAAAGAAGAAAGAAGTGACAAAACAGACTAAATAGCAGTCAATCACGTCCCACAAATGTCATCTCTTAAGGCCTGGGAGAACAGCCAGGTTTTTAATGACCGGCAGAGAGCATCATCCGGGAGGAGACTAAATGAACCCCTGGGCTCCCATATTACTGATCTTTTATAATACCGTGTTTCCCCGAAAATAAGACAGGGTCTTATTTTCTTTTGACCCCCGAAATAAGCACTTGGCCTTATTTTCGGGGAGGTCTTATTATTTTTGAGGTGTAGGAGGCGGCGAGCGTGGTCACCTCATGGCTGCTGCTATGTTGCAATATTTTGGGGGAGGGCTTATTTTGGGGGGGGAGGGCTTATTTTAGTGCATGCGCTGAAAAGCCTGGTTGGGTTTATTATCCGGGGAGGTCTTATTTTCAGGGAAACAGGGTAGCAATACATTTTGTTTTCTTTGATTTGCAAAGGGCACCTATTCTGCTTAAAGCAACAATACTTTATTTTTTTTCCTAGGGAATCTTTTTTCCTTCTTGGCTCCTCCTTGTGGGGTGGAAAGACCTGTGGCTGTTAGAAAAAACCTGTTACTGGGATTACTGCCATAATCCCAGTAACCTTTGAGGTTGCAATTTCCCCACCTCTGCCCAGAAAAAGTGGCCCTGATCTCAGACCCATTTGCCTTTCACGGTGGGATTTGTGCACCAAGTGTAGGTAGTGTGAATAGTTAGGTTTGTAACTGTAGGCAGTCTCCACAGGCCGGACCTACAATTCCCATGACCCCAGGCCACTTGGCTGATTTTGGGTGATGGAAGCTGTATTCCAGGGGAGGCCAGGCCAGGAAGCTCATGAAAATGGGATTCTTGCAGTGGAAACTCCAATCATTTTGTAGGAAAAGGCCTGCTGTTTTCTGTCAACAGCACCTTGACTCTGATACAGCCAGGACCTCCTACATACACACACACACACACACACACACACACAGAGAGAGAGAGAGAGAGAGAGAGAGAGAGAGAGAGAGAGAGAGAGTCTGGTGGTCATCCAGAGAAGAGATTTTAAAAAAGTCTCACAAACCTTTTGGAAAAACAGCTCAATCTACTCAGCCAACACATCTCGCCTTTTCGCACTTCGTGTCACAGTCTTTAAAGAGGTTTTATGTGTATATTTTTCTTCTGGAACTGTTTCAGCTGAACTTCTTTTCTGTTTCATTCTCACATCTAATTCTATGTGTGGAAAAAAGAGAACTGAGGAGGGGAGTAAAAAAAAAAAGCCCCCCTCCTTCTGAGGGAATCAGTGAGGATAAGAATTTTGCTGTTGCCAGACTAAATGATGCCACATTGCTCAATTTTCAGAAATGACCAGTAAGACCTATTTCCATTTTATATAAATAGATTAGCGAACATATGCTTAAAAAGTGACAAAAAAACAGAAGGAACATGTAATGGTGATCCTGTATCTCTATCGTTGATTGAAGCTTGCTATCCTCTTTTAAGATGTTCCCATCAGCTTGATTGTTCTAACACTTTTGTGTACTCTTGGCTGATGTGTTTTTGCTGTCATCATGAAGATGACAGAGAAGAGATGTTACCAAATTGTTTCTGGACAGAAGACTCCTGGTATGACCTATCAAAAGCGATGTGTAGCTATCTTCTTCCTCAGTGGGTTTTCCCTGAGAAGATGGGAAAACAAGAGAGGGCTGCAAGTAGGATATGATGTTCTCAAATCTCTTCTGTAAAACGCTCTTACAAATGAGAGAAAGTACAATATTTAATTTCACCTGGAAGCATCTCCTCTTTCCTACATCACTACAGACTTCAAAATCCAGCTTTAAAATGAATTTGAAGATCAGCAATCAACAATATACAAATAGTGCTTAAATACAGGGGTGGGATTCTACCAGTTTGGACTGGTTCTACTGGTTGTTAAACCAGTAGAATTCCACTGCTGCTTACATGCTATGGCCTTACACAGCACTGAAGGTCTTTTGATATCTTTCAATAAAGATGGGAAAAACACTCCTGATAATGTCCATGGCACAGAGGCCAATGGTACCGTATATTCCGCCGTATAAGGCGACTGGGCATATAAGACGACCCTCTACTTTCAGGCACCCGTGAGCCGGCCGAAGGCCTCGGCGCTGCCGGGCTTTTGTAGTTTGAGCTCAACGCCTTCCTCCTCCAGACCTCCCGCCAGATCTTACTAAGCCATCCCAGTGCTCATCCATCCACGTGCCCAGGCGAGGAGCACCGAGGTTATCGATCAAAATGCCAGTGTCTGCACTGGTGGCCGCACAGCTTTTTGCTTGGCGGCATTGCTTTTTCTTTTGTTTAGGTTTTTTGGTATACCTGGCATATAAGATGACCCTTGATTTTTGAAATAATTTTTTTGGGTTAAAAAGTCCTCCTATAAGCTGGAAAATACGGTACACACTGAAGTCTTTTCTACCCTATTAACTTACAGCTACTTCACAGCATTACCCAGCTACTGTTGAAATGAAGTTTGTAGCTGTTTCTATTAGTGCAGCGATGGTTGGATGCAGGGGTGGGTTCCTGCCAGTTCTAACCTCTTCTATAGAAGAGGTTCCACAAAGCTACAGCGCTGTTTAGAACTGGTTCCAGCTCCCTCCCCCCGCCCGTCCGCACATCATCAAGATGAAGAGCGAGAGGAGGAATTCTGAGAGTTGAAGTCCACAAGTCTTAAAGCTGTCAAGTTTGAACACCCGTGGTTTTTTTTTATAAAGGGTTAGGGGTGCAAGGGTCTTGTAACTTGACACCTTTAAGACTTGCGTGCTTCAAATGCCAGAGTTTCTGAGCCAACATTTTGGTTGCTAAGCAAGAGCATTGTTAAGTGAGTTTCACCACATTTTACCATTTGGCCACGCCCACCCGGTCACATGGTTCCCACACTGCACTAAGACATAATTGTGGCCTGATTTTGACACATGGCACATTGTTTGAATCCAACTGATGAGATGGTCATTCTGTTTACTAAAGGTTATAGGATATTATTAAACTGATTGAACATATATACGGGCTTACAATGTCCCATCTTTTCTCCTAATCCTAGAACTTCAGTTTGCTGAATGAATAAAAATTAATATAACTTATAATGAGATCTTTTTTAATGGAACTGTTGAAGCATTGTGTATGAAATCTCATGATGGGAAGGATAATTATAAAAAAAATAGCAGCAATGCTTTTCTGGGACTTTTTTTGTTGCTCCTGCTAAAACCGTTCCAGATGTTACTTTTTATGCCAACCTTCTTTGATCTAGTGACCTCCTAGTTAATCTAGTGTCTTGAATGCCAGTCAGTGATCCTGTTGTCTGAGAATTTGGTGAATTGTTGTCCTATCCTGTCTGGAGAGATTTGGGGAAAGAGGTTGCATGCCATGATAATTAAAGTAAAGAGTTCCCAATATCCAGACTGTTCCTTAACAACCAAGGGAAGTGCCCCAGATGTTTTAGTCTAGGGAAGTAAAGCATCCTTTTAATGGGCTCTTGGAGTTGTACTCCAAGGTGGAGGGCCTCTTAGTACGGTTCTGGGGATCATCTCCCCCACCCCATTAGTATTCCTGCAGCTTTATTCCTGCTGGGATTGCTTGATCTTCTATTGCTGTTTAAGAAAGAACTCTTATCTAGATGGAATGTTGGGCTGTTTATCCTTTTAGCAAGAGTTTTGCATTTTGCCATTTTCTTCTGCAATTTCTTTGAAAGTGATGTTACACTTATAAAGGGGCTTTATCAAAGGTGGCTGGGTGAATTGGGAAAAAACTTTTATTTATTTTTTAATCCATACTATTTTAAATGACTTTCTTCTTGTCAAAAAGCAAAATAATTTGACAGGATTTAAGATGAAAGAGAGAACAACTGCAGGAATATGAAGCTGCACATGGAAAAATAGAGAGATTACTGCTGCCCTCTAGCGGTTGCTTAGATAGCGAATATAACCATTCTTGCACTAACAGCCCCTTTGAAAACACTCAGCCTTTGGGCAGTCTTTCAACAGGAGTCTCTTTTTTCCATCATGATTATGTCATTTCTTGACCTCGTGTAACAGATGGTGAAGAGGAAAAGACTGCATATACTGTAGATCAGTGAGGGCTCACCTTTTTCAAAAGGTGTGCCAAGACTGTTTGTGCATGTGCTATTGCGTGCATGCGTGCCCACCCACCTGTGCTTGGGGGTCACTTGCACATGCACAGGTGGGTAGGCACACACGCACGCAATAGCGAAGACTCCGCACTTGCACATGTGCGAGCGACCCTCCACGCATGCGCAAGCGACCCCCGCGTGTGTTCTGTCCCAAGCCTCTACAATATATACGGACACAGACTTGGCTGTCTGCCACAACTAAGGAGGGAGATAAGCAACCCCTTGGCTGAGAGCCCAGAAAGCTATCTCTATGAAACAAGACTTGAACTCACGAAATTCTCCCAATCTTTCTCTACGGCTGGATCAGTAAATTGTTGTTTCTTGCAAAATTCCCCTCCCGTCGCCCTACCTATAAGCTCTCCGGGAAGGGCCACTCAGTAGCCACCTGTTCCTATTTCCTTCTGTGACCCTTTTTCCAAAGCTGCTCCCTCCTCCTTGCAGCCCTATGCATACGTACGTCAGGGACAGCCTCCCTCTGTTCTTCTTCACTGCTCCCTGACTCAGATGCCATCTGGTGGCCAACAGGCCTCTCTAGTCCCTGCTCTGACTCCGAACACCCCCCAGAGTCTTCCTCAGCTTCCAAGGCAGTCCCATAGTGTTCATCGCTTTCAGATTCCACCAAGAGCTCAGCCGGCCGCTGTTGGGCCACAACAGCATGGGAGGGGGGGGGGTTCACCTTCCCCAGGCTCTGGAGGCTTTCCTGAAGCCTGGGGAGGGCGAAAATGGCCTTCCCCTGCCTTCCGAGAGCCCAAAAATTACTACTACTGTAGCACTTTCTACTACAGTTGCTGTTGCTAAGCTAGACAGTTGTTATGGGAATTCTTCCCCGTTTTACAAACTTTCCTGCCACTATTGTTAAGTGAATCACTGCAGTTAAGTCAGTAAGACAGTTGTTAAGGGAATCTGGATTCCTCAATTACTTTGCTTTTTGGAAAGTCACAATGATCTCATGCCCCCAGGATACTGCAACCATCATAAACACACCTCGACTTACCGCAGTTCATTTAGTGACTGTTCCAAGTTACGACAGCACTGAAAAATGACTTATGACTATTTTTCACATGACTGTTACCACAGCCTCAGCAGTCAACTGATCCTAATTCTGATGCTTGGAAACTGGCTCATGTTTATGACGGTTGCAATGTCTTGGGCTCACACGATCCCCTTTTGCAACCTTATTGACAAGCAAAGTCAATGGGAAAGCCAGATTCACTTAACAGCCATGTTACTAACTTAACAACTGCAGCGATTCCTTTAACAATTCTGGCAAGAAAAGTAGTAAAATTGGGGGGGGGGGAATCACTTAACAAATTTTGGGCTCAATTGTGATGGTAAGTCAAGGAATACCTGTACATGCCAGTTGCCAAATGTCTGAATTTTGAGCATGTGACCATGAGGATATGGCAATGGTTGTAAGTGTGAAAAATGGTCATGTCCCTTTTTTCACTGCCATTGTGACTTTGAACTACATGAATGGTGGAAAGTTGAAGGCTACCTGCATTTTAATGCAATGGGGAAAATGTGTTTGGGATGTCCATCCACTTCCTTTAATTTCCTGGATTTGTCTTCTTTTTAGACCAAGGTCACTGCATGCCATAGAAAGGGCAGGTGTAGCCTTTAGCTGTTCTGACCGAGGCTTCCCAAGAGCATGAAGCAAACTCCTTGTCCCGACAAAAAGCCCTTCTATTAATTGACTGTGAATTCTGCCCATTCACAACCAGCAAAGTCTTTCAAGGGAGGATTTACAGTCACAGACCTTATCTGGCTTGGAGAGGTGACAGGCCAATATCTGCAAAACTTTGCAAGGAGTATCGGAGAGTCACGAACCAATTAAGCGAACAAATTGTCTCCTGCAAACTCCACTCCCCTTTTGCTCTTCTTTTATTTCCTCTAAAAGGGCCATTTATCGTCCACCTGAGGCCTTACTCCCAAATTGATCCCTGTTCTTTAGCTGTTCCCTTCATCTGGCAACTCTGAACATGCACACACTGGGAACAGGCTCCAGCTGTTCATCTGCCTCACTGATGTCTGACTCTGAAGGCACCTGATAACTCGCATATGGCTCTCGCCCCCTCTCTGCCTCCGACACAGAGCCCTCTTCAGAGCCTTCCCCAGACTCCAGGACTGGCCCCTGTTCCTCCCCAACCTCCTCACTGTCCAAATCTGCTGCCAGCTCTGCTGGCTGCTGACAGGCCACAACATTAGCCTAGAAGAAATTGTGCACCTCTGCTCTAAACTATGGTTTGACATGCACATAAGCCTCAGCCTACCTTATGTCTTTCTCCTCTTCTGGCATGGTTGCAAAGAGATGATGATGATGATGAGTTAGAATTGAGATAGCTTTAATTAGTTTAAGATAAGCTAGAACTAAATAACCAGTGCAGAGTCATATCAAACCATGCAACAGCAAGCTGTCCTAATTCCCTAAAAAGACACTGGGTGGGAAAAAAGAGATGGCAAGAAGGCAACACAATATATTACCTTGCCACTTTTGCTACAGGTTCCCACTCTTGGGAGAGGAAAATCCGTTTGCCACAAATATAGTATAAGGGGTTGGTGAAATAGACTTCCTGCTGAGATTTGAGTGATGTGCACTGAAAGCAAAGACAAAATACGTTTGTGATATCACAAGCATGTAGAGTTTGATGTCTATTCCCTGGTGTTTTCTGGTACTTAAAGGTTCTCTGTTTCATCATCTTGATTCTGCTTTTTGCCAGAGGTAATCAGGCTTGCAAAGTCTACTTCAATTGTGTGCTAGAACCCACATCGTTGATTTGAGCCAGGAAATAAACTCAAATAATGGTAGGCTAAGACACTAAACAGGATGACATGGGTTTTTCATCATCTCTACTTGCTACATAGCATTTACAGTTTATGGATACATGTCAACCAGATTATTATGGTCCATTCAATCACTAGAGTGAAACAAGCCATGTTTTGATGCAATGCAGAAATATACATTTTAGTGCCTAGGGAATATATTCAGCCAAGTACATTTTGGCTCCATAATTTTTTCCAAAAACCCATACCTTCCTTTTATTCCCTCAAACTGAAATAATTTCAGAAAACCTGAATTACTTTTTTTAAAGTTTCTTCTGTTGTTGCTATTGTTAAACCGCTGAAAACTAAGAATCTCTTGCTGATGTATAGCAAAACATTTAGAAATCTAACAATGGATTCCAACTTGCTTTTTCTGCCAGTTCCATTCTAAAGTTATATTTCTCAGGTTCTAGAAGTAAATATGTAACAAATTGCCTCTTTTTTCCTCACACACATCCAGTAGCAACTTGACTGTGTCCCCATCAAGTTGGTATGGACTCTAACAAACAGGAACTGGGAATGTAAGAAAAGGCTAGCTCAGATTTTTGCATTGTGGTATTCTTCTGCTTGCTATACTAAGCAAAAACAGTAGGAAATAAAATATGTGAGTAGTTGAGGTAAACCTAGTACATATGAAGTTCTGCACTAAGGACAGAGAACTAATGACTCTCCCGAATGGCTGATCCAGAGGCTCCAGCATTCCTGATGATTGGCCATACATTGGGTGAACTGCTGAGAGTTGTGTTCCAGCTTTGAAGTTCTAAAAAGTCAAAGATTCCCTAATCCTGCTGTAGAAAGAAAGAATGCCATCGTATTCTTTGCCTACCTGCTCACAAAGCTCTATCTGGGCTCACCACAAATCCATTCCTTGCCCTACTTCACAGAAAATCCTAGCAAATCCAGGATATTTAAATTTCCTGCAACACTCTTGGCATGAGTAGTAATTACCTTCAAGGCCATAGAATAGAATAGAATAGAATAGAATAGAATAGAATTCTTTATCGGCCAAGTGTGATTGGACACACAAGGAATTTGCCTTTGGTGCATATGCTCTCAGTGTACATATAAAGACAAGATACATTCGTCAAGAATCATAAGGTACAACACTTAATGATAGTCATAGAGTACAAATAAGCAATCAGGAAACAATCAATATCAATATAAATCGTAAGGATACAAGCAACAAAGTCAAAGTCCTGCAGTCATAAGTGGGAGGAGATGGGTGAGAGGAACGATAAGAAGACTAATAGTAATTAGGCGTAATAAGACATTCAGATGACAGCTAGACTCCACTGCTTGATATTGTTTGGAGATCAGTTAGTAGTGCCAGTAAGTCAGTGTCTAATAAGCAGGTCTTCCCAAGGATCCTGTCCACTTTCTCAGGTCCAACAGGATTAAGCTCTTCCCAGACAATCTGGCAAGTCCATAATCCAGGCCTCTCCAATGGGCCTGCTCCACGCGTGGACTCACATTGAGAATGGATCTGAGTGATTTTATCAGTCAGATGTTCAACAAATTCCTTGGCACGACCCCGTAAACGATTGCCCAAGACCTCCTTCCCAGGGAGCGACCAGATGACCTTGAACAGGGCCATCAGACAACACTCTGAAAGACATCCTCTCTGCTCGTCTGGTTTCTGCTCATTACCCACAAGAAATGTGGGCCTCTTTCTTGGGATGAACCTGAATAACATTTCTTTGGTCACCTCGCAGCCATGTTTTCAATTCATGTATTTAGTGAAAGGGGGAACTCAGCTCTGAAAGCTTAGGGGCGGCAGCCCCCCAGAGATAAGCAAGAGGGGTATCAGCTTAAAGGAGCTCTTCCCTCCCTTTCCCCTCCCCCCTGCCCCACAGAAGCCAGAGGACCGCTGTGTGTCCTTGGTCAGAGTGCAAAATTAAATTAGTTGGGCCTGAGCTCTCTGGAGACAATAAAGAAAATGGGCCCGGGCTGACAAGGAAGGAGGGGACTTGCCGGTGAATTCTTGAGCAATGGCTGCGTGAGCCCACAATGGCATTTTCCTGATTAAAGTGCCTGGCAGAGTCATTAGCCAAGTGTTTTTGGAGGTGAGGCCAGGCTGAAGCTGTGACTCCGCTCTGTCAAAAACACTATTAGCTAAGCACTTTTATGGCTGTTGTTGTTATTGTTATTATCTCAACAGTTATTGCTACCGTTAATAGCTTTTTTATTTTAGTACATAGCAAACACATTTCTTTGGGGGTTTTTGGCACCGTGGCCAAGTTCCTTCTGACTTGTCGTATTTTAAACCACAGAAGTAATTTTTCTTTCCTCCTTGGCGAATTTTACTGACATGTTTGTCCATTAGCTGTGTCGCATTTTGAAGTCTGCCTGCATAATACCAAGAGGGGAGATGGTTACAGTGCATGGCAATCAGAATTTTGGTTGTGTGATCATGCAGAAGATGCACCGAAAGGACCAGTAGAAATTTGACTGTCGCGGGCTCAAAATCTGAATGGGACTGACCCATTCAGCTCTCCTCCATCCTGGTTGAGTGAGATGATTTACTCTTGGTGCTAGAGTAACTTCCTAGGGCTGTCATAGAGCAGGAGATACACAATGGTCCTGAGCTGAAGATGGTGAGGAGTTTCCTTCACTCAAGATCTGGATGATCACCTGCCAGAGAAGTTGTTCTGAATTGTACATTGAACAAGATTGAACTGAATGGACTTCTAATTGCCTTCCCAATTGCATTATTCTGTAAGATGAGAATGTACAGTAGTCCTTGTTTAGCAACTGCCTTGTTTAGCGGTCATTCATAGTTACGATGGTGATGAAAAAGTAGCTTCACACAGACAATCCACACACATTTACCCCCTTTGTAGTTGTATAAAGCAAGGGAAAGCTAGGGAAAATAGGAGGAGGAAGAGGGTGTGTTGGATATGTCTGCCCCCTTGAGTTATTTGTAACAATAATAAAGGTGGGAAATGAATGAATGAATAAATAAATAAATAAATAAATAAATAAATAAATAAGTAAATAAATAAATAAATAAATAAATAAATAAATAAATAAATAAATAAATAAATTCATTAATCCATTAATTCATTAATCCATTAATTCATTCATTCTCACTCAGTTTCATTTAGTGGCTCCTTTGCCTAATGACTAAATTGCTGGTCCAAGCTGTGGTCACTGAATGAGGACTATCTGCATAAATATTCCTGGGTGCCTGTTTTTCATGTTCATACATGCTATTTGTTTTATTTATTTATTTATTATTCGTATTTATAGACCGCCCCCTCTCCCGAAAGGGACTCGGGGCGGTGTACAGTCACTAAAATGCGTTATAAAATACATACATAAAACAGTTAAATAATTAAATACGTAGGTGGAGGAGGTTACAAGACTGTATATAGAATAATAAATATAGTACATTAAAAACTCTAATAACCCAAGAGTTAAAATATTACCCAAAATTACCCATTAAAATATATCCATCAGGAGGTAAAAACTAAGAATGTGCCAGGCCAGCTAATCGAAACAGGTGAGTCTTTAATTTTTGACGGAAGGAACGGAAGTCAGTGGTAGTTCTAATGTCGGTGGGGAGGTCATTCCAGAGGGTTGGGCCCATCACAGAGAAGGTCCTACCCCTAGGCGTCGCCCGCTGGCACTGCCTAGTGGACGGCACCAGTAGTAGTCCCTCCCTGTGAGAGCGGATTGGTCGTAGGGATGTGTGCGGGAGGATACGATCCCGCAGGTAACTGGGTCCTGTGCCATGGAGCGCTTTAAAGATGGTAATCAATACCTTGAAACGCACCCGAAAAACCACAGGTAGCCAGTGCAGCTCGCGCAGGAGAGGTGTCACATGGGAGTATCTTGAGCTCCCCATAATCACCCGCGCGGCTGCGTTCTGAACTAGCTGTAGTCTTCGGATGCGTCCCAAGGGAAGCCCCATGTAGAGGGCATTGCAGTAGTCCAGGCGAGACGTCACCAGCGCATGAGTGACCGTGCGTAGGGCATCCCGGTCCAGTAGGGGGTGCAATTGACGCACCAGGCGAACCTGGTGGAACGCCCCCCCTTGACACGGCTGCCACATGGTCATCCATAGACAGCCGGGCATCTAGGAGGACGCCCAAATTGCGCGCCCGCTCCACAGGGGGGAGTTGTTCACCCCCTATGGCCAGCGATGGAATTAGCTGGCTGAACCGGGGTGCCGGTAGCCACAGCCACTCAGTCTTGGAGGGGTTAAGTTTGAGTCTGTTGTCCCCCATCCAGACCCCGACGGCTTCCAAACACCAGGACATCACTTCGACAGCCTCGTTGGGGTGGTTTGGGGTTGAGATGTACAGCTGCGTATCATCAGCATACAGATGGTATTCAACCCCAAAACCACGGATGATCTCCCCCAGCGGCTTCACATATGCGTTGAACAGGAGGGGCGAGAGGACTGACCCCTGTGGCACCCCACAAGAGAGTGGCCTCAGGGTCGACCTCTGCCCCCCTGTCAACACACATTGCGTCCGGTCAGAGAGGTAGGAGCCGAACCACTGTAGAATGGTGCCTCCGACTCCCATCCCCCCCAGCCGGAGCAATAGGATACCATGGTCGATGGTATCAAAAGCCGCTGAGAGGTCTAATAGGACCAGGATAGAGGAACAACCTCTATCTCTGGCCCTCCAGAGATCATCAACCAACGCGACCAAGGCTGTCTCCGTGCTATACCCGGGTCGGAAACCGGACTGGCGTGAGTCTAGATATTCGGATTCGTCGAGGTGTCGCGGAAATTGCTGCGCCACCACATTCTCAACAACCTTCACCAAAAAGGGAAGGTTGGAGACTGGACGGTAATTAGCTAGTTCCATTGGGTCCAGTGAAGGCTTCTTGAGCAGGGGCCTCACCACCGCCTCTTTTAAGGCGGTTGGCAAGGATCCCTCACCCAACGAAGCGTTCACCAGGCCCAGAAGCCAGCCTCGTGTCGTCTCCCAGGATGCCAGTACCAGCCAGGAGGGACACGGGTCCATTGAACATGTGGTGGGTCGCAGCCGTCCACGTAACCTGTCCAAATCCTCGGGGGCAACAGAGTCAAACTCCTCCCAGAGTGGCCTCACAAGACTCGCTGTTGACGGCTCATCCGGTCCACTGAAGGGGGCCCATCCACTCCGGATCTGAGCGACTTTGTCCTGCAGATATTCCCCAAACTCCTCTGCTCTTCCCTGCAGGGGTGCCCCCCGCGTCCTCTGTGATAGGAGGGAGCGGGTCACCCGAAACAGGGCGGCAGGGCGGTTATCGGCGGACGCAATAAGGGCGGCACAATGTCTACGTTTGGCCGCCCTTAATGCCACAAGGTAAGTCCGCAAGTAGGCTCTTACCTGTGCTCGATCAGATTCGGAGCGTGAGGACCTCCACCTGCTCTCTAGACGTCTCCTGTGGCGTTTCATCACCCTCAGCTCCTCGGTAAACCAAGGAGCCCGGGTGGATCACTGTCGCAGGAGACGTCGCAAAGGCGCAACCCGGTCCAAGACCCCAGCCGCCGCCCTATTCCAGGCGGCCGCTAGGTCCTCCGACCGGGAGCGGGTCAGGGCTATAGGTATTGGCCCAAGCTCCGTCTGGAATCTATCCGGTTCCATCAGGTGCCTGGGGCGGTACCAGCTTAGACAGTCTGGTTCCGCCTCCTCGCGGTGGGAGGTAGCGCCAGGGAAGTTCAGCCAGAGAGATGAGTGATCAGACCATGACAGGGGCGTGATGACTAAATCCCCCATTCCCAGATCACTCGTCCATTGCTCAGATACAAAAACAAGGTCCAGTGTGTGACCACCTTCGTGAGTGGGGCCCTGAACTAATTGGGTCAGGTCCATGGCCGTCATGGAAGCCATGAACTCCCGAGCCACCTCAGAAGCCTCTCCCGTCGACGGTTGATTTTGTTCAAAAAGTATAGCCTGTTTCACATACAATACTGGGCCATCATTGTTTTTTTTGGTGGCGGGGGTTCACTTAGTACAGTGAATGAACCAATCTTTATAGATTGAGATATTCATTATGCGAATATTGGGTGCCAAGATATGTTCAATAATGGTTTTTTTTTTAATGTGGCTTAATTCAGGTTACCAGATCTGAACTGCAAAAATCTGAACAACTACTATGTGATGCCAGAGAGATACAAGAATTTCTTGGGTGCCATCTTCAGATTTTTGTAGCCCAGCTATAGTAGCCATTAACTTAAGGCACATACTGTAGAACAGGGGGGTCAAACTCGATTTCATTGAGGGCTGCATCAGGGTTGTGTTTGACCTCAGGAAGTTGGGGTGGGAGTGGCCAGAGTGGGCATGGCCAGCTCGACATCACTCGTGTCAAGGGTTCCTGTGTTGGCCCGAGTGCTCGGCCCGTGAAAATGGGCTACCAAGCTCCGTTTTCGGCTGCAATGGACTCCTGCAATCCTCTGCCAATGAAAATGGCGCTCGGGAGGCTGTCTACAGCCCTCCCAAGCTTCTTTTTTGCTGGCAGAGGCACCACGGGCCGGTCCTTCACTGTTTCCAGGGTGGCCCCACAGGCCAGATCTAAACACCGAATGGGCTGAATCTGGGCCTTGGGCCTTGAGTTTGACAACCCTGCTGTAGAGCGAGGGGATGTAAATAGGACCCAACGGTATCATTTTGAAAGGTAGGGTCATGCTTAGCATAACTTTTCATACACTGGGGAAGTCAGTGCAAGCAGGGCAGTCCAACACTGAATGTCCTTCTGCTGTTGGAGGTGATCTAGTAAGGCAGTTACTAGTTTAGTATTCTGCCTGCATTGGCTTAGCAGGGAACGAAAGGGAAAGATTGAGGTCAGAATCAGATCTAGCAGTAGCGCAGTGCTGAAGCCAGTAGATGGCTTTTCCACCAAGCTAGCATTTTCTGGCAAGGTAATCAGTAGCATTGATCACAGCAGCTCAACTTAATTCCTAGTGATGGATTTCTTGAAAGATTGGCTCAGTACGATCCTGCTTGGGCCATTCAGATGAATGCAGACCTCTGGCTTTTCCATTGTAAGAATCAACCAGTTGACAGGACAAGATCATGCCAGATGCCAAACCGGAATCCTCACTCTGAGAATGGATCACGGCTAGCCTGTTCTCTCTGGGAATTGAAATAAACGTATAGGGGTCAGGAAATTAAACCGCAATCCAGGAAATATCTCCCATTGCATGAATTCACCAAGTTCTTGACATATTTCTTCACAGGCCTCCAGGTCTGTCTCTCAATAAGTGATCGATAAAAGTATCCTGTTTCCGAAAATAAGACCTCCCCTGATAATAGGCCCAATTGGGCTTTCGAGCGCATGCGCTAAAATAAGCCCTCCCCTAAAATATTTAACTGCGTGCACAGCCGGTTCCCTCCATTTCCTGGGGGGGAGGGGGGACATGCCCCACGCACCCCACATGCACTTTGTTGCTACCACAAACCCCAGCTACTGCACCCCATTTCTTAGTGGCGGCCACAAAAAGATCAGCAGGCCCACCAACGCTAGAGCTGGCAAGAGTGAGCCAGAAACAGGGACAGAACTTCTGGCCCTCTCTGGATCAGCTGATCTGTGGGCTGCTTAGGTTAAGGAGCCTCCTGAACCTCAAAAGTAATAAGACCTCCCCGAAAATAAGTCCAAGAGCTTATTTCGGGGGGGGCGGGGGGTTCAAAAGAACATAAAAGACCCTGTCTTATTTTTGGGGAAACACGGTAGCTATAAGGATTATTAAGAAAATCTAGATTGGGGAGAGGGGAATAAAGAGTCAAGCGCTCTATAAATACCAAACATTGCAAATATACAGTATGCCTTAGTTTATCAGGAAGGCATTTCAGATCTTCTTCTGATTCAACCTTTTTGTGCTTGGTGCCTCACAGATGTGCCAAATTAACTTTCCCTTCTCAGCTTCATTATCTGAGATTATTAAATTGCTTCTGGCAGCCTCCATATCGCCGAGAGACAGTCCTCTACCTAATCTGAGTTTAAGGCCCCCTGTGTTTCCACTGCATATGTTAAGCTGGTCGTTTGTCTCTTGGGTTCTACTTCTCAGCAGAAATGGGGCTTATATTGAGCGCTGCAGCCATACTGACCTCACTGCTAACAAGGTGCAAAAGAGACGAAGAGCAAAACCTAAGGTGCAGCTCGGCCAAGCTAATGAATCAAATCAGGCTGAATATTCAGCACTGGATGAGATGACTCACAAAACTCAGGACAAAAATCTCTTCTCTCCAGCTAGGGGGGAAAAAACCCCACAGTTGATTGCACAAATAGTAATCGTGAACCCTCTTTGGATTTGGGGTGAGGCTCTGTTGAATCTGTATTACATTATATAATCTGGTCCCCATGGACTGCCTGCATTCCTTCAACTCGTACTTAGCTTTGCCTCTAAGGGTAGAAACAAAAATAGGAAGAACAAAATAATTGTTCATTCTTTTGTATAATTTGTCATTCAACTATTTCTAAGATGTAGGAGATTCCCCCCCCCCCACCTCCCCAATCCATCTATCTCTAGCTATACCAAGGTTAAGTAACTCTTTAATGAAGGTCAGGATCAAAAATTGGATAGTTCTAAGTTAATGGTAAATGAGTCTGTCTGTCTCTCTGTCTGTCTCTCTGTCTCATTTTTAAAAATCAGTATCATTTAGCAGGTTTATACATGACCTCTTTTTAAAATGCTGCTGCTGGACAAAGCCTAAAACAATAGAAAAGCGAGTTGCCAAATTTCTGCAGCAACAAAAAAATTCCAGAATCTGTATCCGTGCTCAGTAATCCAGAGTCTTATAGTGCTGCCAGTTGGGCCACTAACTTCTAAGAAAGAGGTTAAAAATTGTTTGTGTCCAGAATAAAAAACAAAACAAAACAGGAAACTTTTGGTAAAGAGAGATGAACTTGTGCATTTATTAAACCAGTCCCAAATCTAACTCTGAAAGCTAAACGTTGACTGCGGATGCAGGCAGAAAATGCATGCTTAGAGTTGTGTTACAAACATGAGCCAAGTTTAAAACATATTAATGCATTTGGATCAAAGTAATCCAAATAGAAGTCTGAGTAACATTCCCATTTTAAGGCAAATCCTGAAAAAGCTTCTTGAATAGAAATTTGCTATAGTGTATGATAAATAATCTTTGTGGATTATAGTCCATCAGATACATAAAATGTTTTCTTCGGCTAACCGAGTAAGAGGTCGTTGCAAACGATGAGGTCAGATGAGCTGAACTTCCTTCATAAATAAAATTACATCTTAATACATTTGTTGATCATTAAAATGCCAGAAACCTCTGGTGTTTGTTTGCTTTTGCAACAGCAGACTGTTATGGCTAGCTATCCGTTTGGAAATAGTTTTTATTTTTTAATGGGAACATGCAGGGAATACTGTACAATTGTACCGGCAATATCATTGTTTAAAAGGTAAAGGTAAAGGTTCCCCTCACACATATGTGCTAATCATTCCTGACTTTAGGGGGCGGTGGTCATCTCCATTTCAAAGCCGAAGAGCCAGCATTGTCCGAAGATGTTTCCATGGTCCTGTGGCTGGCATGACTAAACGCCAAAGGTGCACGGAACGCTGTTAGCCTTCCCACCAAAGGTGGTTTCTATTTTTCTACTTGCATTTTTACGTGCTTTCGAACTGCTAGGTTGGCAGAAGCTAGGACAAGTAACAAGAGCTCAGTCCGTTACATGGCTCTAGGGATTTGAACCGCCGAACTGCCAACCTTTCTGATCGACAAGCTCAGCATCTTACCAAGGCTTTTATTGATTGACTTACCAGAACTAGGTAGTTTTTCAACTTAATTTACTAGAGTCAGATTTTCACACTTAAGGAATGACAGCATCTGCAGAACCACCTAAGACAAGAGAAAACCCAGAGCCTTTTCCCAGTGCTGAGTTAAAGAACTACCTCATATCCTTAAATTGGCAGAAATTATACCCCATGAAATCTGTGTCTCTTTTAACTCGCTCTTGAATAGTCCTGTTCTGGTTTTGGATGTGAGGCATACGATAAGTAAAACAATTAGCTGATTCTTACTCTGGCATATTCTCCTCCCTTGTTTTTCACATCGCCAGCTGATGGGGAAAAAAGATTTGCCTAATGCAGCACTGGCTATATAGACTGTCATCTCTGTGCTCCTTTCTGTGTTCTTCTTCCTACATCCCTTTTCTGTAAAACAAAACCAGCTAGAAAATCAGACTTGGGTAACAAAGGTCGCCAAGTCTTCAGCAACACATTGATTTAGGATTTCTGTCTCCTTCCCTTTATTTAAAAAGATGCTGACTTCTAGAAGCCAATTTGCTTCATCTGGGAGGATATAGAGGTAGGAGAAAGACGGATCACTTTATCCTTTCAGCCTTGTATTAAACTTGTGAAGGCAAAGAGTTAAAGCAGCCAGATCACAGCCAGACAAATAGCCTACCACTACAGCCCCATGTAGTGGGGACGCGGTGGTCCAATGGCTAAGACACTGAGCTTGTCGATCAGAAAGATCTGCAGTTTGGCGGTTTGAATCCCTAGCACCGTCCCAGATTCTGCCAACCTAGCAGTTCGAAAGTATGTAAAAATGCAAGTAGAAAAATAGGAACCGCCTTTGGTGGGAGGTAACATTGTTCCGCGCGCCTTTGGCGTTGAGACGTCCTTGAACAGCGCTTGCTCTTTGGCTTTCAAATGGAGCTGAGCACCACCCCCTAGAGTCGGGAACGACTAGCACATATGTGCGAGGGGAACCTTTACCTTTATCTTACAGCCTGATGTCATCCTGATAGACTGCTGGCCCGGTGCTAGTACATTTGGCTCTTTGGACAGGTAACAGCAGAAAGGGGAGCTGATGAAGCTGTCAAAGGACTGGAGGAGATACACCAGCATCAGACTTAACTGGGAAGCCCCCACTATGATGTCACCTGCCTTTATACACAAGGCAGATTTTATACACTTTGCAGCTGCTGTTGCACATTCTCAGCTTAAGGGGAAAAGCAATTCTTTAATCCCAGCCCAGCTAAGGATGACTTAAAGCTGTCTCCATCATGAACTGGAGAGGTGGAGAGGAAGGCAGCGTCGTGGGGAACGTGGCAGAAACACATTGACGCCAGGCCTGTTTGCGCTGAGCGGAAAGCCTGATACTGTCTGTCCACCAAGGCTCATGTGATTATAAGGAAAGGCTGTTTGGTGGGAAGAAACAGAACATTAATTAGGTAATTGCTTTCTTTGGCCTGGAAGAAAATATATCCCCAGCAGGCCTTTTTATTGCAGAGATGAGACTATGCAGAAAACAAATGTAGGGGGAAAATGCTTCCGAAGAATATAAATCTCTGCACAACTGCAGAGGCAGCTTGTGGGATCCATCTAATATGGATGTTCTTAAGACAAGAGGAATCAGGAAGAAGATACACACATTCTCTCATGACACAGGGTTCAGGAAAACACAAAATTTGGTTTAATGAAATTGACTACAGATAGAGTGTTAATACATTGCACCAAAGCCAAGTGACTAACTAAATTATTGGTGGCTTAGCAACTTGTGAGCATTCAACCTCAGTGGCTTGCAAAGATGGTTTGTGGGTAAATCTAGATGTGTGGAGGTATTGGCGAACATCTGTAGCTCTGGTTTAGGATGAGGGGGGAGGTTCAATCTCCGAGCTTTATGGGTTGGTTTCTGAACGTTTCTTTACCAGGCTAGGTAACATCTTCAGCGGAACTTAGGGGAGGTCAGTGTCGGTGTCTTTCTGCTTATAAGGGCTGTGTGTGGTCAGTAGGGCTTGTGATGGAGAGGTCACGTCAGGTGAGGGTTTGGTGGTAGGTCTGGTGATAGCAATAGCGCTTAGACTTATAGACTGCTTTACAGTGCTTTACAGTCCTTTCTAAGCGGCTTACAGAGTCAGCATGTTGCCCCAACAATCTGGGTTCCCATATTACTCACCTCGGAAGGCTGAGTCAACCTTGAGCCTGGTGAGATTCGAACTGCCAAATTGCAGTCAGCCAGCAGTCAGCAGAATTAGCCTACAGTGCTGCATTCGTTAACCACTGCGCCACCGTGGCTCATGGGTTTTGTAATGGGTCAGGTGTAGATCACATCAAGTGAGGGTCTTGTGATGGGCCTTGTGATGGAGAAGAACCTTTTAGCTCCTGGGCAAAAGCACCACATAATAGGTAGAGTGATTGGTGCTTCTCATCCTAGACAGCTTCTCCCAAGTCTTTCCACACATTGAAGTTACCTATACATTTTGACTATGGAGATTCTCAGTCACCCAGGTCATGGTTGTCCCAAAGGTGCTTTTTCAAGAAGCAACTTGATTTTCTGGTTTTTCTTTGAAAATGTTTAGCTTCTCATCCAAAAAAGCTTCTTCAAAGCCAAAGAAGCTTCTTGGATGAAAGCGAAACATCTTCAAAGGAAAACTATACATTTTGACTGCTGGGAGAATGGGGAGGGGAGGATTTGCTGCATCTTGTCCTTTGGAAATCTGCATTAACGACCACTTTGGGGCAGTTTTCCAGGGTGATGTCGAAGATGAGCAGGTGGAGCCCAAGGGCGGGGTGAAATGCCTCATCAGTTTGGAGTGGTTGCATTCCCATGAGACCCAAGTTCAGCCCCATGAATTCGAGTGACCCTTATTCAGTGCCATTTTAGCTTGACCATTAGTAGATCAGCAGATCCTTCAACATAAGCAGCATGCAATAAACTTTTAGTGTTTGAATTCAACTCCTGTTCCTGGTTACTTGTGCCTGACAGATGAAGACCCTATAATTTGCAGCATTCTGCAAAGTTTGGGACCCGGCGACATTAAGCAAGCAAGGTCCCTGTTTTTAGATACTCATGGCCTCCTGCTAATCTCCAAGGAGTTTCTCCCCTTGTGTTTTCAGAAAGGAAAGAACATTCACCAAAGGTTCCTGCATACTTGTCTGGTTACATTCTTCTCTAGTATGGATGTTAGCTGTTGCAGCAGCAATCCCTAAGTTTAAAAAAAAAGCTTGCACTGATGCAGGCTGAGAGATGAATGTTGCTGCATTTAGTATGAGTCTCAGGTAACTGTAAAAATTACAGAAACAGGAGTTCTCCTAGCAACCAGGACGTGGTTCCATTGTCCCCCTCTGAAATCCAGTTCCTCAAACTAGGTACCCCACAATCTCCAAGAACAAGAGGGACGTTTTCACTTTATGGGTTTTCTGGGGAAGTTCTCTTGCTCTTTCCTCTTGGTCTTGCCTGCCATCCACTGAGAAGGAAGGACTCACTGGAGAAGAGCCTAATGCTGGGAAAGATTGAGGGCAAAAGGAAGGAAGAGATGACAGAGAATGAAGTGTCTGGGTGGAGTCACCAAAGCAGTAGGCATGAGTTTAAATGGACTCCAGAGAATGGTAGTGGACAGAAAGGCCTGGAGGAACGTTGTCTAAGGGGTTGCGATGGGCCAGACAGGACTTCACAACTAACAACAACTGTTACATTTGCTCGACTGTTCACTCTTTCCCTAAGCAAAAGGCTCCACCTGCTTGAACCAATATGTGCTTCTTCAGAGACCAAAGTGGAGCATAATAAGGCATTTGTGTGCAGGCGGGGAGTGATGCTCCTGTTCATCCACCCACTAATCTACCCCGCAAAGGGTTCAAGAGCTGCTTTTTTCATAGAGCAAGCATCTTCCTGGCCAAGTCACCAGCCCGTAAAGAGGGGCAATCTGATCAGCAGAGAAAGAAAGGGGGCAGGAACCTGGGAAGAAAGTTTGGCAGGCTCCTTCACTATCGCGGCCCCTTTAGGAAAAGTTTTAATGGGGCGATAGATGATTCGAGGGGAGATCATCGAAGGCAACGCGGGTGTGTGTGTTGATTTATCTGCCCGTCCGAGTACGCGGGGGGGGGGGGAGGTGCGCAAAGGGGTGTGAGCGACCGCGCGTGGCATGATTGAAGTCCAGAAGCAAAGGGGCTGAGGATTATTGATTAGCTCAACCCCGCGGGACGGCCAAGCCAAACCAAGCCAAGCCTCAGAATCTGTTAGGATGAAGGCGAAGTGGGGGCGGAGGGGAGATGCTGCTCTCCTCCGCCCGAGGCGGATAACGCAGCTGGACTCCGCTGTCCTTCGCGGTCCGGTTGAGCGTCAAGGCAGGTCCAGGTTCGCGGCTGCGGCACGTGCTTCTCCGCCTCCCGCCCTCTTCTCTCTCTCTCACCCCTCCCCTCCCCACCTTGCGCTGCCCGGAGTGCAGCCCGGCTGGCTGAAAGGAGCTGTTTCAGCCCGGCGTCCTCCCGCTCTCACACACACGCACTGCGGGGCTGAAGTGGCCGCGCCATCGGTTGCCGTCGCCGCTGCCGGACGGCGGGGAGGCGGAGGGCGGCAAAGGAAGAGAAGGAGAGGGGGCGGTGTCGTCGGCTTCGCCACAGCGCTCAGCAGGTCGGGAAGCCGCACTCGGCGTGTCAAAGCTGCGGGGGGGATCCATCGGGCCAGCGCCGCCGCCGCCGTTGCGTCCAGAGGATCCGCAGAAGCCCTCGCTGCCTTTTCCTCCGGCGCCGCGGCGCGCAGCGCTCTGCAGAGGCTTGGGATCCAGAAAACGAGCGGGAACGCTCCGCGGCTGCAGCAACGGCACCAGCAGCGGTTTCCCGCCAGCTTCTCTCTTGTCGTCCCCACCTCCCAGGCTGGAAAGACCCCCTTGCAGAAGTCACGCAGCTGTGCGCTCCCTACACACACATACACGCACACAACCCCTGAAGGGCCAGGAAGACGAAAGGGGATTCCCACTCAGGAGCGAAGTGTCTGCTGCAACGATGACGCGCCTGAGCTGGTGTTTTGCTTCCCTGATCCGCTGGGGAAAATACTTCTTCTCCTGCCTCCTGCCCCTGCGTTTCTGCCTGCACCGGGAGGTAAGAGAGCAGGGCCCGGAACGCGCGGCTGAGGGTGTGTGGGTGGGAGTGGGTGGGAAGTGGGATGGCCTCAAAAACCGCGGGCGAGGAGAGGCGGCCGAAGCGGTGCGCCTTCGGATTGCTCCGGCTTCTCCCACCGCTGAGCCTGGGCTCGCGCCCCTTGCCCGTTTGTGGCTTCACTTGCGCCTGTTTCTCCCCCCCTCCTCCCCCATCAAGTTTTCATTCCCCCCCTCCCCTCCCCACGGCCCGGTCATCTTTATGGATCATAAGCTGTCCTTCTCCCGAATTAACGACCCACGTGCGGTGCCAATCTCTCGCTTGGACGCACAAGCGCCCCGCGCTGTCCTGCTGGCGGCCGCACAGACTGCAGAAGCCTCGCGTTCAGCCGCGGACAGAAGCGCGGCACGCACAACGTCCCTCTCTTATTCACGCCGGGGGCGGGGGGGGGGCGGGAGAAGTCAGCCTCCTGCTGCCTCCTTCCGCATACTCAGAAATGCGATGTTCTTCGGGTTCTAGCGCGGACGCCGGCGGGCGCAGGTCCCTCTACGCGCCTCACGGGGAAAAAAAAGACAAGGTCCCCAAGACATCGATTCTTCTCTTGCCCTACTTCTACAAGAGTCCCTGGCGTCGCCCGGTCTTCCTCCAAGTGTAGCGTCCAGCTGTGGTGGGTTACAGTTCCCATCACCGGGATGTAAGGAATGGTGATGCAGGCACAAGCGAGGCCTTTGAGAAAGCGGTAGTATATACACAACAGCCGGACTAAGGAGAGACATATGTCCCTTACCTATCTGCCTCTAACGTTGCTCCAAGGATCAGTCTCATTCAACCCTATTTGGTTCCCAGGTACTTTTGGCCTTCCCTGGTTCCCTCTCTAGAAAGTCCCTAGTAAGGGATGAAGAAGGATGAGACTACTGTAAAGAACTTCTCTGCTGCATTATGGGGCAGGCCCTGTACAAATGGTTAAATCTGCAAAGGTAGCTCTAGCCATCTCTGGGTAGCTTTTCTGAATATGAAGCTCTTCTAAAAACACATTGCAGTCCTGGATCTCTGATCCATGCCATTTCTGCCTTGACAAATTCTTTGCGTCCACCCTGGGCCAACCGGAGAACATCCCTCTCCACTGCACCTTATGGGAGTCTTTTGGAGGCAAAGTAAGAGTTGGCATCTGTTAAGAAAACAACAACAACCAGCCTTTGATTGTTTCAGGTTTTAGAGAACAATTGGATGTGGTAGTCCCAAAGTTAGGGCCATTTGGGAGGAATGGTCACGCTTCCTACAAGATCTGGAGAAAGAACAGAACTGAATAGGTTCAGATGTTCATGCAGTTCTTAGCATGAAAGGATACTGAGAAAGCATGGAGGGCAAAGAATTTCCTTGAAATGATCCCCCAGAAAAGAAGCTCAGTCAGCAAAACCATGTCATTGTTTCTTTGTGTTCCTCCTTCTTCCTGACTTGTCCTTCTTTGATTCCCTGTCATGAAGGAGGAGGAAATTTATTTCTCACCTTCTCACTGACATTAATGTCTGGACCATGGGATGGTTAGCTAAGGTGCTCATGTCCATGATTCCACCGAGATTCTTCATTCTGCAGCCTCTATCAGTGGGAAAAGAAAATAAGGGTTTTCTTGTGTTCTTTATACCTTTTACGGCATCTTTTGGAATTCATACCTTTATACCTTTTAAGTAATCTTTTAGAAGGGATCTTAAGGACATTTAAAATCATGGGTGCTTCATCACTGCAGGTTTTTAAGAAGCGATTGGACAGCCATTTGTCTAAAATGGTATAAGGTCTTTTGCTAGAGCAGGGGGCTGGACTAAAAGACCTCCAAGGTCCCTTTCAGGTTCTGCCCTGCCCTATCCTACCCTACCCTACCCTACCCTACCCTACCCTACCCTACCCTATCCTATCCTATCCTATTAACATCTTGGTTATGGAACTCATCTGGCTTGCCTTTGTTAGCTACCAAAAATTTCACTCCCCTAAAGGCTAAATTCCGGGATAAAGAAGGTTCTTTCTTCCCACATTAGAAGTGCATAAGTCATGGGCCTCTGAGAAACCCAATGGCTGAGAGACCAAGGAGATTTGGGAGCTGTAGTCTTGCTGGAGAGTACAGATAGTCCTTGACTTACAACCATTGGACTAGTGGTATTTGAAGTTACAATGGGACTGAAAAAAGTGACTTATAGCCTGTTTTCATGCTTACAACTATTGCAGTATCCCCATCGTCATGTGATGGTGCTTGGCAACTAGCATGTACTTATGGAAGTTGCACTGTCCCAGGGTCACGTGATCACCATGTGTAACCTTCCCAGCCAGTTTCCAACAAGCAAGGTCAATGGGGGAAGTCAGATTTGCTTAGTGACTGCATGTTTCACTTAACTGTGGTCATTTGCATAAAACAGTGCAAAACTGACTTAACATTTCTCCCACTCACTTCTGTTTGCCTTGCTTAGCAACTGAAATTTTGGGCTCAATTGTGACCGTATGTTGAACATTACCTGAACCGTTATAGTTTATTAAATTACCTAAGTTGTAGGTATTAAACCCACTACATCATACATTTGCGGCAAGACCACAGACTCTACAGTGAAAGAAACCAGAGTCCTGTCAAAGTGGAGCAGGAATTCTGAATCCTGTGGTCAGAATAAAATTAATAAATCAATCAAATCCTTGTTTTGTACAATTTCTGCATCTAAGAAGGCGGAACAAAGGTTTTCCCTTCTTCAGAATTTAAGTGGCTATTCAGCAATTTGAACCCTATTCAGTTTCTGTGCTATGGTTGAGAGAGCAAAAGCTAACTTTGGCATCTTGCATCCTTTCCAAGCAGTCTTCTCTCTGAAGACCTAAAATATGCGCAGCCATGTTAACTGTAGCTGAATTGGGCTGTAGATTCTAGTCCTAGCTAAGTAGAGAAACTCACTCAAATTAATGGCTAACATCTGTAACCAACACCGAGGTAAGATTCTGTGGCATGAGTTGGCATGCAAACCTGCTGCTGGTTCTTAATCATTTCACCAGTTATATGGGAATCATTTTCAATCTATCCCAGGCTTCCGGTTCCCGGTCGCCAGTTCCATTTTGGGGGCTTTCTTTTGCCACCTTAACTCCTGGAAATTCTCATGAATAAAATTTGAGAATCAATTTGAAACATTAACAACAGTCTATTCATGTGCTCAATGAGCAGCAGTTCTGAAACATCAGATTTTGTGTGGGTTTCCAAATTATGCCTTTAAAGTGCACTGCAGTTGTGAAATTACATAAAATCACGCTGGTTGCAAAAGGCCATTTGCTGTGCAATAAACAGGCTGTTATTATTGTGTTTAGGGAATTAAAATCTCAGCTAGCACAGCTGTTATTGGGAAAACATATGTTTCCAGCAGTCAGGATGTAATACGTTATTCTTAAGATGCAATTTTCCTTCTTTTCCTAATGGCTATGTCTTTTGGATTAGTGAATGCCCTGTGGAAGTCATTGGGTAAGCATCACAAATACTATTGGATAATGCCTGTGACATCACTGCTGATGTGTTCTCTATCTTCACATTTTATGGTCCTAAAACATACAGAAACCCAAATACATTAAATTCCTTAGAAAAATATTTCATTTTAAAGAACAGAAGTCCCAGAGCTCAGCAAAAAGCTGCTTCCCCTGCAGCGTTGCCCACGAACAGAATTTCATTTAAACTTTTCTTAAACTTATTTTCTGCAAACCATGCCTCTGGTTTTGGCAACACATCCGTGGGAGTTTGATCAGATTAAGAATAGCTTTGTTTATCCTCTTTTGAAAACCCCTGAATGGTGGCATGGATTTCATGGAGTTAGGAAACATTTGTATTCTGACAAGAGGCAGGTTAGGTTAAGATAAAAGAGAATGACTGTCTCAAGGTCAACCAGCAAGTGGTGAGCTTGAGCTGATATTTGGAAACTGGTGTGAGCCTCCATCCAATACAGCATAATGTTGGTTTTTAGCCTATCAGCAAAACTTCAGTTCTCTGCATACTTTCTTGAAAGTAAGAGCTGCTGAGAACAGAAGCCTCCAAAGTAAAGTTGCTTAGAAATCAACATCATCTTTTAATGCACCCATAATCCCTTGCGGGGTGGAGTCTGGGCAACTGAATGGAGCTGAGTGTTTATTGGCCGGATGCCTTTCCTGTTGCCAATGCGGAGCTTTGTTCAGCAGATATATTCTCATTGTGCCCAGAGAGAGAAATATCTGCCTCTACCTAGAATTGAACTCACAGCTTCCTGATTGTGAGGCGAGAGCTTCACACTGCACCACTCTAAAGATGCTTAGGAATGGCTTGAGAAAATAGAATTTGGGGGATTTTTTTTGGGGGGGGGGAGTGTCCATATGAACATGTGCAAAAACTAATTTGGTGCATCCTTTGAAAGGCAGAGAGCTGTACAGATTTTGAACCAGTACATTTCGAAAGATTTGATTGAGGTAGAACCCTTCTTGGCAGAGGCTGAGAGGTTGAAATGCTAAAAGGTTGGGCAGAAGGCAAAGGACAGCCGGGGGGGGGGGGGGGCTTAGAATGGGGGGACTGAGAATCTAACATACAACAATAGCATCAGCATCCTATCTGACCACTTTGGAAGACAAGATATTAGGCTGCATTGATTATTGGCCTGATCAAGTAGGTTGGCTTTCAGGCGATGGGCTAAGCATGAGGAACACGATGGAAACTTAAGTGCGAAGACTTGTGCCCAAAGAGGAAGTTCAGAGCAAACCATTATGGCACAGCAGTCCTGGGACCAGCTTTGCCCTCATTCTTTTTGCCCTTGCAGGAACCTTTAATAATGAAATGGTTTGTCTTTTGACTGTGCGAAGCTGAACTGAACGAAGAGATGTTTTGTATCCCTGTCACTTTGTCTCCTGGTTTCCCATTCATTGGCTCTTTTCATCAGAATGATTAGCTCTTTCCTCTGCTTGCCTAGAATGGAATCCAAGTCAGGGACTGTACTGTATATCTCTGCGACAAATCTTCTGCTCTCCATCACCAGTGATATTCCAGAAGTCCAGAAGAATGGGTGTTTTGTATAAGAAGGGGATAAAGGATGCAGTGGCTCAATGGCTAAGACGCTAAGCTTGTCGATCAGAAGTCCGCATCCCTAGTGCCGCGTAAGAGTGAGCTCCCGTTACTTGTCCCAGTTTCTGCCAACCTAGCAGTTTGAAACCATGTAAAAATTCGAGTAGAAAAATAGGAACCACCTTTGGTAGGAAGGTAACAGCGTTCTGTGCGGTGTTTAGTCATGTTGGCCACACAACCACAGAGACATCTTCGGACAGCGCTGGCTCTTTGGCTTTGAAACGAAGATAAGCACTGCCCCCCTAGAGTCGGGATCGAGTAGCACACCTTTATCTTATAGGAAGGGGATATTGTAAGCACCAGCTTTTGGAAAGGGGTATCTTTGAAAGGGTTTGGGAGGGCCGCGGACTTCTCCGTGCAGAGTGTCTTGCTAAGTGATGGCTAACAGCATGTTTTGCAACTATGGTACTGTAGAACCACAGAGTTTTAGTAGCAAACTCTGTAGAGAAGGGAAAGACATCAGCTCTGGCCCTGTGTTGCACTGAGGCCTTGGAGAGGATGTTAGGCATCGCAGATACCCTGTGAATTTGCTGCAATGACTCCAGTGAAGTGCTGATCGTGGCAGCTACAGTAGTGTGACAAGTAAGAATGACAGTTTCGTCAGACCATGCCCTCTTCGGTGCTCCTCCAAGTGTTGCTGCTGCCAATTAGATCTGCTAAGGACCCACTTATGTAAGTGGTTGAAGGTCGAAAACATCTCACTGATGAAGGGATTGAAGATTGAAGGCACTCTCACATCCAGAGAATATCTGGATGCCCTACCCATAATGGGACATTATAGTTAGGGAATTTGTGGTTTTTTTTTTCATCTTCCCCTTTTTTAAAAATAAAATTAAAAAAAAAACGTTTATTTTAAAGGAATGTCATTTTCCAGCATTGCCTAGACATCCACTTCCACCCTTTCCAGCCAAAAGGTTGAAAATTATAGTTTAGCTAATATCCAGAAGGCCACAGGTTTCTCATGGCTTTCATTAGTCTACATACTTAGAAGATTATGGTACCTTTTAGATTAAACCCTTTCCAGAGGCTGAGAATGCATAAGCTGCTAAGTGGCTGATGGGAGCTTGGACATCTACCTCAAGCAACATTTCCTGCAACCAGAAATTAGGGGTTTATTTGTTCAGGGGTTGTTTTTAGAGAGGAGACGGTTCACGTGAACCCATTTATGGATGTGTATTTTCATTATTTCTTCTGAAATCCTACGTTATCATGCACTTCCCCTCATAGCTGCAAAGGGTTATTAATTAATTAATTTATTTATTTATTTATTTATTTATTTATTTATTTATTTATTTATTTATTTATTTATTATTTCTATGGCTGTTTCCATCTCAAACAAGTAACTCTGGGTGATTGAGAAATTGTGTTAACTTGCTTCTCGGAAAGCATTTACAACGCTCTCTACATGGGGCTCCCCTTGAGATGCACCCGAAGACTACAGCTAGTTCAGAATGCGGCCGCGCGGGCTATCATGGGGAGGACCAGATACTCCCATATAACACCACTCCTGCGCGAGCTGCACTGGCTGCCTGTGGTTTTTCGGGTGCGTTTCAAGGTGTTGGTAACCATCTTCAAAGCGCTTCATGGCACGGGACCTAGTTACCTGCGGGCTCGCATCTCACCTCATACATCCCTGCGACCAATCCGCTCCCACGGGGAGGGACTCCTCCGGGTGCCGTCCACTAAGCAGTGTCAATGGGTGGCGCCCAGGAGTAGAGCCTTCTCTGTGATGGGCCCAACCCTCTGGAATGACCTCCCCCCCGATATTAGAACTACTACCGACCTCCGCTCCTTCCGACAGAAACTTAAGACCCACCTGTTCAATTAGCTGGCCTGGCTGATTTATAGTCCCACTTTCAACCTCCTGGCAAACACCTTATTTTGGGGTAATTTTTAAGGGTAATTTTAATTTATATTCGAATTTTAATCTTATTGTACAGTGTATATCCTACCTCCTCCGTCTATTTATGTATATCTATCTATATTTTTGTATTACATTATTTTAATATGACTGTACACCGCCCCGAGTCCTGTTTAGGAAAGGGTGCGGTCTATAAATTAAAGTTTATTATTATTATTATTATTATTATTATTATTTAGATTTGAGAAGAGGACTTATATAAACTCACTAGCCGATAACCCGGCATTGCCCGGGTATTTATTTATAGGGGGGAAATGTCCGGATCAAACGTAATGTTTAATGTTGGATTTTTCCCCTTACCGGAGGGAGCCCCCTTATGGAGTACTGTGAAGCTGTTACCATGGCAACTCCACTGTAGGCTTCTACACTAGAACCCATTTTACGGCAGTACAGTAGAAGTCATTTTAAGGCACAACAGGCTGTATCTTAACAGAACAACCCCCCCCCCCCGGGGTGTTAGGGTGTCTTACCCCCACAGTATTTTTGTCCAGACAGTAATCATCTGTGTACCAAGTTTGGTTGAAATTGCTCAAGGCATTCCAAAGTTATGCTGGAAAACAGACCCACAGACACAGACCCCCCACACACATACAGACACACACACAAAATAATATCCAGCATCTATGTATAAGAACAATTATAAGGAGAGGTTGGCATCAGGCTGGGGGTATCTTGAAGTGAAGTGGTCTGATTTGGAAAATCCAGGGACCATCTGAATCAAAGTGTTGCCCCTTTGAAATCATCTTTCATTTGAACCATTATAAAACTATTTGGTTGATCACAAAGATACAGGCAGGGTTTCTGCAAAAAGTGATACTTTTCTTCCCAGGATTTCCATGGAAGAAAGACTCTAGAAGGGGAAATGAGGCCAAGCAATGTTGAACAGGAGGAGTTTTGTGACTATCAGCTCTAGCTTGTAATCACAATGAGTGATTTTACTGGATTCTTCAATTACAATGCTTGATGGGAAAGATGTCAATGTATTGTTTCTTTCTAGTTAGAGTTAATAGGCGATAACAAGATGCAGATTTCTGAATCAAGATTCAGAACCTAAAGTCAAATATGTACGTATAGGGAAGGCTTGAATTGGAGACAAATTGAGCTTTTTAAAAATAAAATCACTCAGTGTCGTCCAAACCAACCTTTTGTATTCCTAGTCGCAACTGGTGGGCCCAGAGGCATAATGGAATTTATAGATGACTAACTGATAACCTGGCATTGCCTGGGTATTTATTTATAGGGGGGAAATGTCCGGATCAAATGTAATTTCTAATGTTGGTTTTTCCCCCTTACCAGAAGGAGCCCCCTTGTGGAGTAATGTGAAGCCGTTACCATGGCAACTCCACTGCACTGTATAGTAGAAGCCATTTTACGGCAGTACAGTAGAATCCATTTTAAGGCACAACAGGCTGTATCTTAACAGAACATACATCCCGAGGGGTGTTAGGATTGTCTTGCCCCCACAGTATTTTTTTCCCAGAGAGTAAGTCATCTGTGTACCAGGTTTGGTTGAAATTGCTTGAGGTGTTTCAGAGTTATGCTGGTGCATATGTGCACATACACACAGAGCATGTACACACACATACTAACACAGTGCATCTTTGTAATTCAGCGAGGAGAGGATTATAGGTCAATTTGGTAAACCCAATACAATAAGCTTTTTTTTTTTGCAAGCCTGATTTGGAGACTGCATTGAAGACCTATCCATGGTCTGGTCATCCTTCAGGGAATTAATGATCTTATACAGATAGTCCTCGACTTACCACCATTTGTTTAGCAACTGTTCAAAGTTGTTATAATAGCAACAGCACACTTAAACTTACGTATATACTGCTTCACAGTGTTTTGCAGCACTCTCTAAGTGGTTCAGAGAGTCAGCATGTTGCCCCTGACAATGCTGAAAAAAAAGTGACTAACAATCATTGCAGCATCTGCTTGGTCACATGATCAAAATTTGGGTGTTTGGCAACCGGCATATATTTACCGATGGTTGCAAGTTCCCAGCAACACATAATCTTAAGTTTGTGACTTTCCTGGCTGGCTTCTGACAAGCAAAGTCAATGGGGGAAGATGGATTTGCTTAACGATTGGGTGTCCCAGAGGTACTTTTTTCAAGAGGCAACTTGCCTCTTGAAAAAGCACCTTTGGGACCACCATGACCTGGATGACTGAGAATCTCCATAGACATTTAATGATCGGGTGATTCACTTAACAACCCTGGGAATTTGCTTAAGGACTGTGGCAAAAATAATCATAAAATTGGGTGTGTGACACATTTAATGACCATCTCACATGATGTTGGAAGTACTGGTCCCAATTGTCATCATAAGTGGAGGAGTACCTGTAGTTCAAAAGATGGGAAGGACTCTGGCGGCTTAATGTCTTATGTGCAGCCCCTTTGATTTTGGCTCTCCACCTTTCCTGTTCTTTAATTATCTACTTTGTGCTCCTTTGTGAATCCACTGCCAAGCAGGATTAGCATCAGAACTTGGCTTCAGAACCTTGCTTGGAATAGGTATCTTTGCTTACGTGATTCCCCTGAATGGATGACAGTCGATAATTGCTCACTTATTTGGCCGTGTGCCTGGGATCTCCTGAAGGGAAGGTGGTGGGGGAAAGGACCAGTGTTTATCTTGTTACTGTCACTGGCTTTTAATTCAAAATCACAGCAGAGTGCATTTGCATACATGACATTGTTGATTTGTACTCCTGTGACACATCTGGTCCCAGGGCTAGTTAATGCTTCTCTACCGCAGATCTCCAACTGCATTGCCATCTCCGGGGTGACATTTTCCTTCCTTCTGCTTTATTCTCCGACATATTCCACTTCTTTCTGTAAGCTCAACTTTCTCTTGTGGTTTTTTTTTCCCCTCCCACAAAGTCATGCTCTGTGCAGGAAATTAAAAGCACCGCCAGCACCATCAACAACAACTTCTGTGCTTCTTCAAGGGGACCCTACATTATCTTGGAGCTCCTGCTTGCAATCTGCTTGCATCTTAGAACTTAGGCAATTTGCAATGAAACTATTCTTAGTATGGAATGACTAATGTTGTCATTAAGTGACAAAGTAATCAAGTGAAGAGAACTTCCCAAGCCATGCCATGGAGAGAGAAAAAAAACCACGAATATCAGAATCAGGAGAGGAGGGCAGGTATTACACGATCATCCTGTGCAGATTACAGAACATTTTTTCCTGAACAAGGAATATCCAATTTTGGAGAAGGTGCTTACCTTGCCATTATCTTGATTCCTTCTGCCTCTTTTATGGAACGTGGCTTGGCATGCTTGCTTGATTTACCTGGGAACTCTTTGCTTGGCTGGTGCTTTTATGTGTACCTGTCTTAATTATGGTCCATATTCTCTCAGCTAAGGTGTGTGCAGTAGACCAGAGCATGAATGAACCTCTTTAGCTAAAAGGATAGGATTAGATAGCTGTTTTATGTCTTTTAAGCCCACAAACATCAGAAGGATGAAGGAGCTTGGAAAGAGTAGAGTTGTGTTTAAAAGCAAAACCCAAATAAGATGGATATTGTGGTCCAGATGCCATGAACATGTAGTAGTTTGGGGAAAGGAAAGCTGTTGTCTACTTCACAAGAATGTGGACAGGAACTTACATACAGTAGTAAATGGATATAGAAAGATGTTGACACATCTTCTTTATCCTCAGTAGCCAGGGAAAAACTGGCTAGGACACAGAGGCAGATGAAATATCTATGATGGATGCCCTTATCTATTGGATGCTCTTATCAGGGCACAGGATGAATAAGGCCAGGCTGAGGATGATTCCTTATAAAGGAGCATGCTCATCTTATAATAATTTTCACCAATAAGTTCAATCTTAAATTCTGCTGCATATTTCAGCTGGGCAGTGTTGGGTTCAAAGGCAAAATCATGCAGGGGACTCACCTAGAAAAAAAATATGCTTTTGGTCTGAGGTATTGCATACTGGTGCTCATATAATACTTCTATGCAATTCCTTAAACCAAGACATATTTCCCTGGGATTCCCCATATGATAAAAGACTTGATTAATTCTGTCCTCTATTAAGCACACTAGTTAATTAGATAACACTTAGAACAGACTATGTAAAAAAATTTTTTGTAGAAAGCACCAGGCATGCAAAGAGTTTATAATAGGCTTAACTGGGTTAGTTAGAGATGTGGAACTATAGATGCATTCACACGAGCTAGGTTTGATAAATATTAACCATAGATTTTAGTTGAGTGCCTTAGCTTAACATATTATGGAAATCCAGTCTTTTGGTTAGTATATGTCTCCGTGTACAGAGCAAACTCAGAAAATAGGTTAATGTAGTACAGGGGTGTGGATTGTATGTTGCTGTATATGTGAAAGTGAAAATGGCATGAATGTGAATACAGTCAGGACTGTTGCTTCTTTTACATACATACATACATACATACATACATACATACATACATATATATATGTGTGTGTGTGTTGTATTTGTACTGATAAATAATATATATATATATATATCTTTATATATCTCTAAACCAGTTGCTTCTGGTTCATGCCTTAGTGACCATTTAAGCTTTTCAGACTCCTGCCCTCATTCTGAATAACCTTGAGACACTCAGGCAAGACGATGGAGTCCAAAGCAAGTCAGGTGGTGGAGAAAGCATCTCAGACTTGACCCTCCCTAGAACTCTGAAATGGAATGGGACAAGTCGCCATAGCCAACTCGTCGCGGCTGACTCATCACAGCGGGCTCAAGACAGCCAACTCATTGTGGGACAACTCACCATGGCCAGCCTGCTGCAGGACAGTTCGCTGAGGGACAATTTAATTATTTAAAATAATTTTTAAAATATTTTAATTTTTGTCCTTCACATTTCATTTTGTCTCTCCTTTGGCATCCTCTTTTTAAATGATTGTCTCCCACCATTTCTTAGATATTAGTGTAACTCTTGTCCTGTGGCAAGTTGGCCATGCCGAATTGTCCTAGACTAGTGGTCTCCAACCTTGGCAACGTTAAGGTGTCTGGAAAATAATGGGAGTTGAAGTCCGCTAGGCTGAAAGTTGCCAAGGTTGGAGACCACTGTCCTTGACCCCTCTGGAAGATAAAGGCAAAGCAGGTGGAAGCATTTTCAGACTTACAAGATACGCTTACTATCACCTTAAAATACAAAATAACATTAGTATTCTTGGATTTAGTCCTCTGGTATGGACTATCTTGGAGCGCTGACACATTCCCATAGCAGCTGATACCCTTTCTTCTCCAATATCTTTTTGTGTGGGCAGAGAATGATCTCCTGTTTTCTTGAGGACCTGATGTAAAGCTGTGCCTTGAGATTTGTCTTTACTGCCTGGTTCGAGGCCCATGATATTGGTGCATAGAGATTTTTCTCTGCCCTTTACCCTTTGGTAACTCTTGCATAGATGAGGAGAATTTATGGACAGAGTGCAGCATCATGTCTGATGGGATACATCAGCTATCTCAACATCTTTATTCTTTATTTTCATGTACGTGCCATTAGACAATATTTCAGAGAAGCAGAAAGTATATAACTTGCCCCTTCAATAATCATGAGTGCCAACAGAATCATTCTCATCTCTGTTTCTCATCTCATCTTTGATGTTCTTGGAGAATCTGAGAAGGTAAATAAGGCAGGATTCACCTTATTTATTTATTTGCTTGCATCCCTCCTTTCTTATTTTTACAAATAATTCAAGGTAGCAAACATATTCCTCAGCACACTTTCTTCCTCCTATTTCCCTCCATAACAATATCCTTGTGGGGTGGGTTAGGTTAAAAGAGTGACTGGCCTGAAGTCACCCAGCTGGCTTTTATGCCTAAGGTGGGACTTCAACTCATGATCTCCCATTTTTTCCAGTGGAAGAGAGGGAGGGGTCACGTGTGGGCATTCTCAAAGCCTGATTGGTCCAAAGACTGGGAGAAAACTTCTTAAATGCTCCTTCCTTCTCCTTATCTCCCAGTTTCCTCTCAGTCTTTCGGTCCAAGTACTGTTGAGATAGGAGGTAGGAATTGAATTGTTGGCTATTTATTAATTGGAAAATTGTAATTCGAACCTATTGGAGACTCTAAAAAGTATAAATTTCCAAATTTACTGCTGCGGCCCAAGGGACATTAATTCTGCCCCATGCGGTCGGGGAGAGCCCCGTGGGGCATTGCCACTCCATCTCTGCAGGCCTGGAGCTCTTCTCCCTATCCCTGGGCCAGCGGGGGTGACAGGCTCCAAAGTGCAGCTTCGGGAGCTTTCTTCAGACAGCGCTGTCTTGCCACTGCTCGCAGGAGCGCGCGAAGAGCCTGCTGCCGTTTTTCTGCTCTGCCCCAGGAGCAGCGCAAAGGCAGACAGGCTTTGGCACTGGGTTTCTGAGACGGGAGAGCCCGTTCTCAGCAGCGGGGAGCCCGACCGTGCAGTTTGGAGCCAGTTGCAGGCCCCTTTGGAACACGCCAGCCGCCCGAAGCTCCATCAGCCATTTTGGACGCCACGTGCGGAGGGCCACTAAGGACCGCGTGGGCGCTGGAAGGCCTCAAACAGGGAGGCTGGAATTTTGCACAGCCCACAAGCTCCTGAGGGTCCAGGCTCCGGCGGGGCTTACAGTGGCTCAACCAAATTCGTGAATGGGGCGATGGAGGCGAGACCAGGAGTTTCCCAAGGCCCTGCAGAGGCCTCTAGGACAACTGGGGAGAATCAAGGCCTGGGCTCCAAGGCAAGAGTGGTGGCAGACAAACCCATAGCATCCCAGCACCCCTCTTAGGGCCATAACCAGGGAGGAGGCAAGGAGGCAGAAGGCGCTGGAAAAGACATTTGACAGAGCCGAAAAGCAGGCCCAAGCCACTAGGCCCAGATCGCCCAGCCAGTCCAGGTCCCCAGTCAGGCCCTCCTCTATTCAATCAGCTTCTACCAGGGGCTTCAGTCCATCCTCTCCTTCCGTCTCCCCACCCAGGTCTCACATTTATTCCAGACAAGAGGTGTCACTTTCCCCTTCTGTTTCACCGAATCCTGCAAGGGAGGGTACCTCTGGAACACACCAGCCTTCCCGCAGATTAGCCCCTCAGAACCCAGGTTCCTCTTGTGAGGAGGTGGAGGATCTGGAAAGGTGAACACCCCCTTTCACAGGGCACAGGAAATCGTTCTGCCCAATTTCTGCCCGGCCTCTTCTGGCGATAGGGAGCGACTTTGGCATCGTTTGAATATCCGCCGTGCCTTGCGTGTCTATCTCAGGCGGACGGTGGGGGTGCCCAGGTCGGAGGCTCTCTTTGTCTCCTTTCAGCTGGGGTCATTGGGAGCCAGGGCATCCTTGGCCACCATTGGCCAGTGGCTATGACAGGCCATAGTAGCGGTCTATGAGGTGGTGGGTCAGTCTGTCCCGGCTGGGATTACGTCCCACTCAACTAGAAGTGCCGCGACCATGGCGGCATGGGCCACCAGGGCACCGTTCGAAGACATATGTCGGGCGGCTACCTGGGTGTTCCCGACCCCATTCATCAGGCACTATCGACTGGACGCGTTCGCCTCTGCAGACGCTTCCTTCGGGTGTCGGGTCCTACAGAGGGTGGTGGCTGACACTCCCCTTGGGTCATAGTTCTCCCTCCCTGGGACTAAGCTTGGGTATGTCCCACACATGACCCCTCCCTCTCTTCCACTGGAAAAAGAACGTTGGTCTTACCTGAGCTTGTCTTTTCAGGGGAAGAGAGGGAGGGGTCATGACCCGCCCTTGATTGAGTGAGGTGGGGCCAAGGGGAGGACAGGCCTATACTTGCTTTCAGGTCCAATGTTCGCCATCGAGGAAACTGGGAGATAAGGAGAAGGAAGGAGCATTTAAGAAGTTTTCTCTCAGTCTTTGGACTAATCAGGCTTTGAGAATACCCACATGTGACCCCTCCCTCTCTTCCCCTGAAAAGACACGTTCAGGTAAGACCAACATTCTTTCTATCCTGAGGCCTTAACCATAGGCTAATCTGGCTCTTTTGCAACCCATGCTGATCTTCTTTCAGCAAGACTTATTTCTCAGTGAATTTAATTATTTTTCATTTGATTGCTACAACTTTGATCAAAGCAGACATTAAAATGACTACCCTACAATTTTCCAGCTTTTCCTGTTCCCTTTTATAAAAACTGGGTTAGCATTGGATACCTCTAGGAGATTGATAATTTAATCCTGAGTTCTTGAAGAACTTTCAGGCAGATGCTGTTAGGGTGAAAAATATTAAAGCACAAATAAATCAATTGAACAAGAGTTTTAAACAAACTAAATTTGACCTTTCATTGGTCAAATGGTTGGCTGATAAATGATGGAAGTTGGCTATCCTGAGAAGAAAAGAAAGGAAATTTGATGGAAAAACAGATAATCTTATTCATATGTACATAGTCAGTCCCATCCATCTATGACTGTATTTCTCAGTAGCCATGCTGAGATTCATTATCTTTCAAACAAGGAAAATAGAAACATAGTGAAATGGTCTTCTGGGAGGGCTCATGTCACTTAATAGTCCTCCAAGTAAATTACACCTCTCCACACAGGAAGAAGAACTCAAACTGAAATGCTCATATTGGTATTCTAGGGAGAGAGTTTGTTTTATGAAAAAGAAACGTTCAGTGATGTGCATTCCAATCCACAGACCAAACAGATATTGTTGAAGCACAAGTTGATCTTCCTGTTCTCATGGTATGCGTCAAATACATTGTGTGAATCATCTACTCCAGGGGTGTCAAACTCGTGATATCATGGCGGCATCACGTGATGTATCATGACATTTTCCCCCTTTGCTAAACTGGGCATGGGCGTGGCCAGTGGGTGACGCATCCAGACCTCAGACCAGAAGTTTGACAGCCTGGATCTCCTAAGCTTAGGACTTTCCAGATTACACATTTGCCATTTTACCTAGATACCGTATTTTCCTGAAAATACGACAGGGTATTATAGTTTTTTGACCCACGAAATATGGCCTTGGGCTTATTAAAGGGGAGGGGTTATTATTTTTGGGTTGCCGGGTGGCTGCTCCCTTGCGACCGGGCTCCCGAATAGCCGGGCACAACCTCAGGGTCGAATGGCTGTGTTGCGCTGTCACAGCAGCAACACAGCAGCCATGAGGTGACCAAGCTCGCGAGCAGCCGCACAGCCACCCCCCTTTCCAGCCGGGTACAGCGCCTCTGACCAACCTAGCAGTACCCGGAAGGCACCAAGCAACACGAGCGCCTGTTCGTCACCCTCCCCCTCCCGCGACTCGGTGCCTTCGGAATGCCCCTAGGTGAGTGAATGGGGCTCTGCATGGCTGGAGAGGGGGGGGTTGCGCAACGGCTTTTCCGCTCCCCGCTCGTGCGAAGGGCACCTCCGCTGCTGGCGCCGCCTGGTTTTTTTTTTCAAAGCACGGAGGATGGATGCCGCTCTGGGAGTACGCTCTATCCATCCATTTATGGCCTCTGGAGGGCCTCCAGAGCCTGGGAGAAGCAGTTTTCACTCTCTTAGAAGCTCGAGGGAAGCCTCCAGAGCCTGGGGAAGGTGAAAATGCTCCCCTCCCGCCATGGTGCAGGAAGCAGACTAGGCCACACCAACCATGGTCACGCCCACCCAGCAACTGGGCAGAGAACCTGTTGCTGAAATTTTTGAAGCCCACCCCGTATCACATGCCAGTTGCTTTTCTGTGTAACTGCATGTCCACATTGAATAATGTTAACTAAGATACAGGCTTATAGAAAAAAAAGTCTTGTGCTAACTTAATGCGTCCTTATAAAAAGTTGTAAACTGGGTTCAGCTCCCCCCCCCACTTTAATTAAAAAGGTACCTTAAAATGGCTTACCACAGAGCATAATTTCAATGAATTTACAGTGGTGGTGGGTGCAACCATTGGAAGACCTGAAAGAACAGATCAGGGACAGATTGTTTGGGAAGAAATCTATTTGGTCGCTAAGAGCTGACACCAACTTCATGGCACATAATCAATCAGTGAATTAATCAAAAACCTCTGGAAGGAAGAAGATTCATAGAGTCAGAGCTGCTACCAGGGAAATCCTGCTGCGTGTACAGATATTTGTGGAATCTGAACTGACAGTTTCATTTGGTAACTAGAAGACAAGCCCAGGAGGTGAGCAAGACAGATACAGAGATTCCTACCAAAAAAGACAGCCCTTTGTCCAGATGTTGGTATTCTGTAGTATCATACGTCATGTAGAGATCAACAGAAATCAGCATGGAAGCATTTTTGGATGGTCTGCAAATGAAGACTATTCTGGAGAGCCATAAATATTGTCTTGGTTCTAAGTTCAGATCCAAGTTGGCCTGAAGAGTTGCATCACTCAGAAAGCCCTAAGCCCTATCAGATAGAAGCTACCTTCTTTTCTTGCCAAAGATATTTTTTTAAAAAATCTGGCAGTAATCCCAATCAATGAAATACAGAAAATCACGTCTCTTCTCTCATAGTGGAAAGTGTAAAATATTAATATGAATATTAATGCAGATGTGTTTGGGAAATATTTGGAACTGCTTAGAAACAGCTGCGGCTGGGAAGGTGATTGAGCCAGTTCCTTTCCAACAATTCATTTAGTTATATAGCCATTTAGGATGTTGGCTTCCTTCCATAATAGACTTGCCATTCCCTACCGCCGGCTTCACTGCCCCTCCCCGTTCCTGTGTCTAAAAACTGCATCAGAAGCAGAAGCAGAAGGAGCATTATTTTTTTTACTGACTTGGTAGTCCAGTGATCTGCAGAACATCCCATGTTGAATTTGTCTCCCCCACAGAATGGCTACCATTGCAAGAGTTCTAACAGAATAAATAGATATCAGCGGTATATTTGGAAAACCCAAGAACTGGCCTCTTTCAGCCTGAAGATATTTCATCGCAATATAAGTTTCCTATTTATTTTTTAGCAATTTGTAGAAATCATAGAATTTTCAAGTTGGCAAGGGGACTTAGTGATCACTTGGTCCAATCCACTACTTGTTACAGACACGACCAGTGAAATTCATTATTCCTAGAACCCTCTGCTTCTTTATAAGACTAGCTTTTAGCAATTAGAGCCTTTCACTAATGTTTAGCTGAAATTCGCATAAGTGTATTTGCAATTTTCACTCATTAATTCTAGTTCTGCTTTCTGAGCACGTCTGATCCATCTGATAGATGAAGACAACTAACATGACTTCTACTTTTCTTTCCTCCTAGCTAAATATATCCACTCCTTTCAATTGTCACTTCCAGAAATCATTTTCCAGTCCCTTCTTTTCTCTGCCCTCTGGTTAGGCTCTAATCTATCAATGCTGTTTGTAACATGTGGCTTCCATGGTTGCTTCAGACAGAGCCAAATTTGTGTGTAATCAAGTGAAACAATTACGTTCCATGAATTGGATGCAGCATTTCTGTAAAGATTGCATTTATTATTTTTATTAGCAGATCACTGGGAGCTTTTCCCATGTTGAATGAATATTCAACATGGACATGGACATGGAATTTAGATATATTGCTTCCAAGTCTTAACCAACCTCCATCCCTTCGAATTATACATTTCTACCTTTCTCTGGTCCTTATCCTGCCTACTCAAAGAGATTTTCAAAGGAAAAAAAACGAAGTGGGAGGAAACGCGCGCTGTAAAGTATATGAAGACATTTTCAGTAGAAACTTTGTCTGATGGCCCCCTGGTCCAAGATGGGTTGACTTCTATACACTTTGAGTACAACTCAAAGACTCTTCAAGAGTAAATTAAAGAATCAGGAGATTAGATATTTTAGGTACAATCCCCCTCCCTTTTAAAAAAGAAAATAGTAATATTAATTTGTAATATATTAAAATTTAATTTTAATTTTTTAAAGATCACTCCTTGAGATAAAATGTATGGATCATAGGTTTATTTACAGTACCTACTTGCCCCCAGATGAATTTTTCTGCAGCAGTTTCAAAGTTTTCTCTTTATGTTACCTCAAGCAATTCTTTCTGCTTTGGTTTTATTTCTTCAGGCTAGGCCCACCAATTCATTCTCTTCCTTTGAAGAGAAAAGAATTTCAAAACTGTTTTTAAGAAAATCCTTTTTCTACCTGAGTTACAATCCTATTGCAGTAGTACACTAGTTAGAACTCTTGTTTCGCACGAGAAGTCCTGCAAGTTTCTGAAGAAGAAACACTTTTTTTTAAAAAAAACTACTATTTTTCTTTCTCTCAGCAGCCTGTTTTCTTCTGGAATCTTAAAAAGTAAGTCCAGAGATGTAATGTTATGCCACTTCAAAATTCCAAATTGTACACTGGGTTTAAAGCTGGGGATATTCTACACATGAAACTAATGTCCCAACTGCTGTGCCGGTGATATGCTATTGCAACAACATGAGCATTCTTGAAAGAAATGCCTTGAAAACGCAACAAATTTTATTTTAAAGCTGATCGTTTTGCTTGCATATATGCTTCAATTTTATGTACACAAGATATGTGTGTGTACAGTATGTCTGTATGTCTGTGTGTGTGTATGTCTGTGTCTGTCTATGTAATAGATGATCAGTCTGAGCCTGAGTGGGGCGATAAATGTGTCATCAGTTTTGAGTTCCTTCGCGCCCACAGGAGATCTAAGTCCAGCCCACCTTCTATTCCATTGACTCTAATTTACCACTGATTTGCTTTGACCGTCAGAAATTCAGATTCTTGTAGAGAGTGTTAGCATGGAATAAACTTGGAGTCATTTGAACCTCCTTGCTTCCTGATTTCTTGTGCCTGAGAGTATATGAGTGTGTGTGTATGTGTGTAATTTAATATATTACATTATATTTTCGTATTTGTGTTTTACATGCATGTAAAATCCTTTCCAATTTTTCATGATGTGTACCATTAGATCATTGTTTCCCCATAAATTTCAGATTGGTTGGGACTTCAGCTTTCAGTCATTAAGAGACATCTCAGTGGGTCTTGAAGAAGGCCACCATGGTAGGGAACACTGGTGTAAATCACAACGCTGATTACTCTCTTGAGTATCAGGATTTCCTCTGAAGTTTATATGGCTTTTGTTTACAGTTTTGTTATTAGTCAGAGACACAAAGGAATAGAATCAGCTAGTGAACTTATTTTTCAAAAATGCACGAAGGAATGTCTGCCAGTATGGAGCAGATTGATATGTGCATGAAAGGTGTTTTATTCCCCCCCCCCCCCCCAGTTGAAGGACTTTTATGTTAAAAGATTGTTTGATTATAGAGAGTGGGTGGGAAAAAGATACTCTCTTCTTTAAAAAAAACATTCATTCTTGACAGTGAGGGAGCAGAGACAAATGGGCTAGAAATTCCTGTCACATGAGTTGCTTGTGCAAAAAGCGTGAAGGTGAACAATGTTAGTATCTGGGATTCCTGTTTCTGACTCACTCTCCCGAATGCCTGTCTTTGGATTCATCTGGAAGAAATCTACAGCTCCCCAAAACACAGGCACAAAGAGAGCTTGCTGGGGAATATAGCATATGCGTATGTGCGTTGAGTTACCCAAAGATGTAAAACATTGGGGGATGTTTCGGCAATACTGCGTGAAACAAGCTTTCTCTGCAAAGCAGCATTTATGCCAACTGCCTGCAAAGAGGCCTCCTTTATGTGTTGTGCTGCAAGCTAGCAGGAGGTGTACATGGTATAAATTACTGAGCTCTGTTGAAAAAAAACAACATGGAAAGGAGAATAAATTAAAGCAACCTGGACACAGTCACCATCTGAGTGGAAGAGGCCAAGGAACTGAAATAATCTGTTTTTTTAATGGATGTCTTGCAGAAATGAGACGCAGCGTAAGAAAACAGCACCGGATGGGAAAGGGGAAAGGTTATTGGCAAAGGGGGCTGGAATCCTGTCTATTGGATGGGATTATTCTGTACCAGGCAGAACAAGCATCCCATCTACTTGGATGAAATGAACATTCTCAGAGTGCTTTTTTTTCTTCTCCCAAGAAGAGAATACTCCCCATGTTTTCTAGTCCTCATAATTGTAGCCGACAGCTGGATGGCAGGCAGAAAATGTTCTGTTTGTGGTTTAGAGAACCCAGAAGAGATCTAAGGGGACCCTCTGTATTGCTTTTGGGTCTGATTTCCTCGTGCTTTTTCCAGGACCTCTATTCTCATTAGATTTGTATTTTAAGAACTTGGTTCATATACATGCCTATGAAATCAGTACTGCTTGGTAAGTGGAAAATATGGAAAAAAAACTATAAGGTTGTAGTTTAGTGGCGGAGTAGAAGGACTGCAGGCAGAGTTCAACCCCTGGCTTCTCCAGCTTAACAGGATTAACTAACAGAGACTGAGGCCTCTGCTTGGTGTCCTGCTGTTACATAAAATAGAAAACATTATACAGTTTGTACTCATGGCACAGGACCTAGTTACTTGCGGGATTGCATCCTCCCACATACATCCCTGCGGCCAATTCGCTCTCACAGGGAGGGGCTTCTCCAGGTGCCGTCCACTAGGCAATGCCAGCGGGCGGCGCCAAGGAGTAGGGCCTTCTCTGTGATGGGCCCAACCCTCTGGAATGACCTCCCCCCCGATATTAGAACCACCACCGACTTCCGCTCCTTCCGACAAAAATTGAAGACTCACCTGTTCAGATTAGCTGGCCTGGCATAATTATAACTGTTATAACTGTTACCTCCTGGAAATATATTTTTAACTGGTATTTTAAGGGTATTGTTTTAAATTTAATTGATTTTAGGGGTTTTAAAGCCATATTTATATTCTTGCTGTACAGTTCTTTTAATTCTTTTAACCTCCTCCATATTTATTTATTTACTTATTCATCTGTTTAGCTATTTAATGAATTTTATTGTGGATGATGTATTTGCTGTGTGGACTGTACACCGCCCCGAGTCCCTTTTGGGAGAGGGGGCGGTCTAGAAGTGCAAATAAATAAATAATAATAATAATAAATCTGACTTGGCATTAGATGGCTGCCACTATTCCTAAGAGTTTGGGATGGAACTTCTTCTGAAAACCTAACAACATTCTATACACACCGGTTTGTTTCAAAGCATGGGTGTCAAACTCGCAGTCCACGGGCCAAATGCGTCACGCGCTGGCCATGCCCATCCCTGTTTTAGCAAAGGGGGAAAAAAAAGTTGTGATACGTCACGTGATGCCTCGACTTTGACACCCCTGTTTTAAGGGGTCCTTGGTGCTCTCTGAGCTTCGTTGTTTTCTTGCAGACGTTTCATTATCCAAACCAGGTAACATCATCAGTGTTCATGTGGAGTGGGGTTTGCTTAACTGAGAGGAAACTTCACTCTTTACTAGCACTATGATATTACCTAGTTTGGATAATGAAAAGTCTACCAAAAAAAAAAAAAAAAGAGAATCTCAGAGAGACCCAGGGACTCCTCATTTCAACCCTGAGGTTTGTTTGAATTCTGTACTGAAATTTCTGCCCAAACTGAGCTCAGTTTTGAGGACAAAATGGTGCTTTTTTGCTTTTTTTTGCTATAAAATGCATTGCCTATTCTAACCTGCGTTGATTATTTTTTATTACATATACTGACTCTAGACTGCGAACTTTCACACTTTGGGTATGGTTCCATAACATGGGAAAATCCCTCTGTCTGTAAATAAATAGGTAAAAATCCTCACATGCCACGTTCAGTTGAAAAGAAATGACAAAACCTGCTGTTTGTGAATATTCATTAGGGTTATCTTGTTAATTTATATTTGCAATCCATAGCATGCCATATATTACTATTACTTTTAAGTACAATATTATTACACAAGAAGGAGTACCTGTTATTAAAAAAAGAGGCTATAGCTAACCAATTTTAAATTTAAAGACGGCTTTCCTGGGAATCTGTCAAGTGATCAAATTTTGAAGAATGGCATGCACATTAAAAAAAAAAGAAAGCTGGATTTTGGCTGCAAGAGGGAAGGATGGCAAACACTCTGAGCCATATTTAGCCATCAACTTATGTAAGCAATAATGCTGAGATTCCCAGAGTCGCACTCACGGTACCTGTATTTCTGCAGATACCTGCCTTAGACCTTGACACCTTAAAAATAAGACTTTCTTTAAATGTAGGTGCTAGCATGCTGTAAATTTAGGGCCAGCTTCCAACAACTCTCTTCTTGTATTTCAGAGAATGCCTTTGGGCCTCAAATGGGATCCCATAAACATTCTTAGGAAAGTTGCAGTTGAGTTGATTTCATTGGAAGTGTACCCAGAAAAAAGAGTTAAATAGAGGTAAAAGGAAATGTCTTAATTAGAGATGGCGGCCCTTTGGTAAATCAGATATTTGTTCCTCATTTTTGAAATGGACTGCCCCCTCCCCCAATTTTTTCCAAGGGTGTCCCACGATGGCACGCACTTTAACATTCCAGATGTGTCTAACAGACAGAAAAGCTGGGGGCAGCTTTCTTTAGTTTTCTCTTTTCCTACCCCACCCCAGCAAACCCAAAATGTTTTAATTAAGGCCGGAAACAGTGGGTCTTCATGCATGTTTGACTGGGAAACCTTTTTCCCCGGGGCCCCCCTTTCTTTTCTTCACCAAAGGAGATATTTGCAGGCTTTTAAAAATAAAAGTCTGGGCATTAATCTTTTGCTTATTGGCAGCTGAATGGTTTGCCCAAGATGCTATCTGCTGTTGCTCCTGGTGTCACTTTTCTTCTGATTAAATAAGACGTGGGGTGGAGAGAAGTGCTCTTTGTTAGGGGCGACATTGATTTACTCTGGTTTATTTCATTTTCAAAAGGTTGGAAGGGATAGGTTGCAGAAGATTAAAGACTGGGAAAGGAAGGGAGTGGGTGGGGTGAGGAGTAAACAAATCGCTGAAACCTCAGAGCCTAATAGCCATCTCTGATCTTGGCTCTTTCTGGGAGCAAGTTCTTAGATCCCCTACACAGGTGGGTGTCCTTTTCTTGTACAGCATAGACTTCTTGTTCTCCTGCTCAATAGTTTGCCATGTTTGTGCAATTACGTATGTGTCTGTTACGTTGTGTGCATAAGCTGCACAGACCACCCTGGACTGACACCCCCACTCCTCCTGAACAAATGGGAGCTCTACAAAGAACTTGGAAAAACCCTGTTTTTGCCCTGGTGAGTCTTATTTTGGGCCTTGCAAATCCAGAGCAACTGATAGCTCTTAACCAAGGAGGGTATCTTTAGAGCAAGAATGAATCTTTGCTCCATCATTTCCTTTGACATCGGATGGCAGGGAAATGGAATTGCAAGCTGGGCACCTTGAACTCAAAGTTCTCAGACTTGGCAGGACCCTGTGAAATGATAAACGGATCTGTAGGGCTGTCCATGAATAAGATGGAGACCCTTACAGATTGATCCCATTGGTTTTATGGTTAGCAAAATGTAAAATAAATTATGTTTAATGGTTTACAGTAATTTTAATCTCCTTGTCACAGAGGTTCAGAAATATTGGTCACTTCTGCGGGCAAAACAAGGAGTCAAGTCTTGGGTGATTGTTATATGCTTTGGCAAAGTGGAAATGTCACCCAAAATTACACTACACTGTTTGAATAGGTCTGCAGCTGGCTTATATGGGCAAAGCAAGGAACAAAGCCCAAAAGAGTACAGGTTGTAATGGACTTACAGCATTCATTTAAAGATGGTTTGCAGTTAAAATGGTGCTGAAAAAATGTGATTTACAGTCTCTGCTTGTAGTTACAACCCACAACCCCAGTTGTCATGCCATTGTGATTTGGGAGCTTAGCAACCGGCTCATATTTTCAATGGTTGCAGAGTCCTGCAATCTCGTGATGTGATCTGCAGCTTTTCCATTCAACTTCCGACAAGCACACACCATGGTAAAAATGGTCGTAAACTCGGGTCTAATCAGGTGATGACTTGCTTAACTACTACATTGCTTAGCGACCAAAATTCTGGTCCCAACTGTCATTGTAAGTTGAGGCATACGTGTTTGCCTGCAGAAGCCTCACCGGATATTTTTAAAATAATTGTGGCAATATCCCCACTGAAGTTTCTGTAGGGAGAGACAAAGCAACTTTCACATGAGGAATGCCTAAAGTTGTGCCTAAATGTTGACTCTTGGATGGCCTGTTTTGGTCCTTGGGTTTGGCTGGCCCTTGGCAGCAGCAGCACCCCCATCAGCAAGATGTTGCAAAATGTCTTTTATGGATGGCCCTTGCTTTTGGGGAAAATCCTCAGAGAACTTTTCCTCTGAGGATTCCACCATGTAGTATCCATTGAATTCTACATTGGATCCTATTGTCCTTCATTTGCGATAATCCATTCTGACTGTTCCTTTAGAGACATGCAATTGCAAATAGAATAGAATAGCAGAGTTGGAAGGGACCTTGGAGGTCTTCTAGTCCAATGCTCTGCTCAGGCAGGACACTCTATACCATTTCAAACAAATGGTTGTCCAATCTCTTCTTAAAAACTTCCAGTGTTGGAGCATTCACAACTTCTGGAGGCAAGTTGCGCTACTGATTAATTGTTCCAATTGTCAGGAAATTACTTCTTAGTTCTAGGATGCTTCTGTCCTTGATTAGTTCCCACCCATTGCTTCTTGTCCTGCCCTCAGCTGCTTTGGAGAATAGGTTGACTACCTCTTCTTTGTGGCAGCCCCTGAGATATTGAAAATTGAAGTGATAGACATGATCAGAGTGTCAAATCTTTCAGGATTCTAGTCAGTATTGAATATTATTAAAGTATTTTGGGAAAGAGAGCATTGGCTGACACTATCCCAAAAAAGGAGAATATTTGAGAGCAAACCCCACTCCCTACTAGCACTGATGATGGTACCTAGTTTGGGTAATGAAACATCTGCAAAAAACCAACCAAGCTCAGAGAGCACCACTGTCTCAACAGCTCTTAAAAGTGGAAGTAGTCTACTATTTCTGCACTGAAAATAAATGGATGCACTGGACTGTCCCCGAGTGGAACACACTGGAAGGGAAGGCAGAACTGTTTTGGGGGCGGCCAGTTGCTGATCTCTTCCACAGGAGGATTGCCTAAGAACTGAGGCTTCCTGGGAAGAATATGTAGAAATACCCAAGAGGGAGGAATGGATTGTGAAGCTGGCAGAGCATGCAGAAATGGCTGAACTGACTTGTTGGATTAAGGAAGGAACAGCAATTTTAAACAAATGGAGGCCCTATATGAACTTTTTGTGGAACATGGATAAAAATGAATCGGTGATTTTGGGATTTATTGATTGAAAAAGGTTGTTTATGGAAAGAAGGGAATATATAATTTAGGAGGGTGGAGATGGTAATTGCTATGTTGGTAGTTGCTGCAAAGAGGAACAGAAGTTGCTTCTTTAGATATCTTTCTTTTTCTCTTTCTTTTTTATTATCTTTCACTTTTCTTTTATGCTTTCATATTTCTTTTTTTCTACTTTTCTTTTGTATTTCTTGGTTTTTTTTAATCTCATGTAATTTATTCATTTAATAAAAAATATATTTTTTTAAAAAAAGCTCGAGGCTTTTTGGCTAAGAGGTGTCCATTGCATGAATATCCTGTCCTGTCTATAAGGAATAATTTCAGATTGGTCTGCATGGATATTTCTTACCCGCTAATACACAGGTCAGCATGTAGATGAACACCCATATTTACAGCGTTAAATCATTTGAAAGTGATGGAATATTTTCACTTTTCTCTCTTGGTGAATTTTTACATGTAGCGAAATAAAATGCATCTTCAGATAAGGAATTCATTGTGATTTAACCAGTATTTAAAGTATTTTATTAGGCATATTTAATATGCATGAAATCTGATCTGATTCCAACCCCCACCCCCCCCCAATAACCAGAACTCTATGAAGTAGGTTGAGTTGAGAGGGAACAACTGGCCCAAAGTCACCAGCTCCATGGTTCAGTGAAGACTTAAAGCAGTGACGTGCAGTCAGGTGAGGCAAGTGAGGCACAGCCTCACCACTCTCATCAGGAAAAAAAAAAGTAAAAGGAAAAAGCTGAGCTAGTTGCTGCCTCACCGTGGATGACTCTGCTTAACCTCACTGGTGCTCTCCCTCCCCAAGTGTAGTGACTTCCTCCCCAGGCCCCCATTCATTTCTCTCTCACACACACACAGCTGGGTAAAACTATATAAAAATCTAGCCCAGCTTCACTGATTACAAGTTTGAAAAGGCAACGTGGCTCCACCTGCAATCAAACTACACTTGGGGAGGGAGAGCACAAGCGAGCACTGAGGAGACCACAGGAGGAGGCAGGAAGCCAGGCAAAGAGCCATGCTGTAGTACACACACTTCCCCCCAGCCTCTTTCTTTTGGAAGGCTCGGCTTCCCTCCGGCTTCTCTGCCTCTCCTCTCACCCCAGCCTGCCAGCAGGAGGTGGTGGGTGGGCTTTATTGTGTTCCAGGCACTTCCCACCCAGACAGCAGGCTGCATTTGCAATGGTGGAGGTGTTTGGGAAAGGCAGCAGGGGAATTGGGGGGGGGATGGCAGAGGAGCTGCTTTCAAGCCACTGGAAAAGATATCCAATCCAACTTTTGTGTGTGGGGGGGTTTGTTTGAGAGTGAGTGAGAGAGGGAAGGGGTAGGAGAGATAGTCCAATCCAACTTCTGTGTGTGTGTGTGTGTGTGTGTGTGTGTGTGTGTGTTTGAGAGAGGGGGAAGAAGGGAGAGAGGGAGGAAGGAGGGGAAGGAGAAGAAAAAGAAAAAGAAAGAAGGAGCAAAGGAGAAAAACAAATGCTGTCACTTTAAATTGGAACTGAGCATGCCTGGCTGTGGAATTCTGGGAGTTGAAGTCCACAAGTCTAAAAATATTTGAAACTCAGCACTGTGTCAGTGCCTCACCAGTCATAAACCTCACCGCACGTCACTGACTTAAAGCATTTCAACTGGCAGGGTCCTTCTCTTCTGCTGCCCCTCCCTTTGGAATACCCTTGTCAAAGGCATCAGAACTCAAGCCGGTTCAAATGAATGCAGGTTTATTGCATGTTAACAGTCTCTACAAGAATCTGAGCTACTAAGGAGAAAGCAAAGTAGATGGCTGATAAGAGTCAACAGAATTCAAGGTGGACTAGACTCAGATCTCATGTGGGCGTGAAGACACTTAAGACTGATGACATGCTAGACCCCTTTCTTGGGCTCAGCCTGGTTATCTCCTACAATTTTCCTCCCAGAGGTGAGACAGATTCCCACACTCCTGGCCTTTCAGAAGTACAGGTACTCCTCAAATTATGACCGTAATTGAGCCCAAAGTTTGTGTTGTTAAGTGAGAAATTTGTTAAGTGAGTTTTGCCCCACTACAACTTTTCTTTCCACATTTGTTAAGCGAATCACTGCAGCTGTTAAATTAGTGACAGGGTGGTTAAGTGAATTCCGTTTCCTCATTGACTTTCCTTTTCGGAAAGTCACAAAAGGCCAATCCCATGACTCCGGGACACTGCAACTGTCATAACTGTGAGTCAGTTGTCAAGTATTCGACTATAAATCACGTGGCCATGGGAGATGCTACAACCGTTGTAAATGTGAAAAACAGTCATGGCATATTTTCAGTGATGTTGTAACTTCGAATGGTCACTAAATGAACTATTGTAAGTCGAGGACTTTTGTTTCTGAAAGCTTGGTCCTGTTGGTTTGCTTGGTGCTCATAGAGCAGTCTGCAACCTTGGAAGTGCCTTGAAGGCCTTCCCTCCGCCTTTTAAAGTTTAATTATCCTACTCCTGTTTTAATTGCCTCCTATTGGTACTTATATGGTTTTTATGGTTATATGTTTTTAATTGTACACCGCACAGAGATGGGCACTCTCTAAATTTGATAAACAAATAAATAAAACCTCCCTAGAACCAGCCAGCATCTCAGCCACTATACAAATTGGCTCTGTTGAGTTTTACAGGAATCAGGCGCCATCCTCATTTAACTTCCTAACGGTTCTACCGACATCTCTTTCCAGTAAAAAATACTAACAATAATAAAGGAAGAAAAATAGAAATAGCTGCAGAATGTCTTTGGTTGAATAACTTTAGGAGCATCCACTACGGTATTCCTTTCTTTTCTCCGTGAAAAGATCTTTGCTAGACAGAGGGAAAGAAAAAGATGAAAGAAACAGGGAGAGAAGAGGGAAGACGCTAAAGGAAAGATCACAAGACCTACATTCCTTTCCCCCAGTCATTTTGGCTTATTAACCCTACCCATGGCTTAACATGCTGTGCCAATCCGGTCATAGGAAGGGAAGAAGGGGCAAAAGTATTCAGCAGAATAATACATGCTGTCTTGGATGCTATGAAGGCTGAAGAGTTCTTTAAAAAAAAAAAGCAATTTGGAAACTGGGCCAAGACTGGTCTTTTTGAGAAGCAGATCTTTTAGCCCCAATGGTTACATTTAGGCGGAATCCTGATTGCTCTTTTTCTTTTGCTGAATAATTTAGAATCTTTATTGGGAAAGCCCTTCTAAGGATAAGGGTTCAGATTTAAGAATGGGAAGATCCTTACTACGACCAGCCATAGGAGCTTACTGGGTGACTTAGGTCAGTCGCTATCTTACATTGCAAATTTATTGTGGTTGGATAAATATGGGTAGTCTTCGACTTACAGCAGTTCATTTAATGACCGTTCGAAGTGACAACGGCACTGAAAAACTGATTTATGAGCGTTTTTCACACTTAGCGACCGTCACAGCATTTCTATGATCGCGCGATCCAAATTCAGATGAATAAATTCATATTTATGACATTTGCAGTGTCCGTGTGTGTGTTACATGATCATCCTTTGTGATCTTCTGACATGCAAAGTCAGTGCGTAAACCAGACTCACTTAACAACCGTGTTGCTAACTTAACAACTGCAGTGATTCACTTAACAGTTGTGGCAAGAGAAGTCTTAAAATCGAGCAAAATTCACTTAACAAATGTCTCACTTAGCAACTGATGTTTTAGATTCAGTTGTGGTCATATAATGGAAGACTGCCTGTAATTTATATTCAAAATATCTCCTGTTCCAGCATTTCCAAGTAACCACGCTTATGCTATGAAGGAGGTGGATGACACCCCTACTTTCCAAATAGCTCCTTGAATTTTGTATTCTAACACAGTTCTCTTTCTGATTTTCAAATATAGAATAGAATAGAATGAGCTGGAAGGGACTTTGGAGGTTTTCTATTTGCAGCATGGTGACCAAAATATTTAGGTATGAGGGAGCCTCTGTGGGTTTAGATGGCAAGTATCATACCAGGATTCCTGTTATGATGTAAAGCAATGACCATATAAATAAATTCATACGCTAAATATGTATTAGACAGAAGGAAAAGATGAAATTGAAAAAATGCAGCAGACTAATGTGCCAGCTGCAAAAACAAAAACTTGCTTAAAGGTCTTGCAAATTAAACCAGAAGGGCTTAATCAATGAGAAAAGAAAGACCACGTCTAGACGTCATTATCATAGCTTCTTTATACTACATATTACCAAGGAGATGTGAGCTGATGTTAGCCATGAATCTTCTTTTAGTTCTGGAGAGGGAAAATAATGTAGGCTAATTAAATACATTCAAATTAAATTTGCATAATTAGTAGAGTAGAATGTTAGTTTCCATCACACAGAGAAGACTTATTGTTTGGCTTGTCCTAAGTTTAAATCAACGCTTCCCAACCAGAAACCTCCAGGTATGTGGGAACTGCAACTGCCTGGGAATTCTGGGACCTGTAGTCCCAGTGCATCTGGAAAACATAAAATTGGGAAACACAATTTTAATCCTTGTAATATTTTTATGCCATTAAGAATGGCCTGAAACAATAATTGCTGGGTTAATAGAAGGTATACGAGGTTCAGTTTTCTTTTCTGAAAGTATTAAGAGATACTTTTCAAAGATTCCTGTAGTTGCAAAATCAGGAGACTTGCTGTAATGTTAACTATGTACAGATAATCCTTGACTTACAACAGTTCGTTTAGTGACCATTTGAAGTTACAATGGCGCTGAAAAAAGTGATCTATTATCAGTTTTCCCATTTATGATGTTTGGGCATCCCCATTTGCACATGATCAAAATTCAGACGCTTGGCAATTGACTGATATTTATGACGGCTGCAGTGTCCCGGGATTTTAATCTGCCGTCGATGGGAGAAGCGTCTGAGGGGGTTCGGGAGTTCATGGCTTCCATGACAGCCATGGACCTGACCCAGTTAATTCAGGGCCCTACTCACGAGGGAGGCCACACCCTGGACCTTGTTTTTGTCTCTGGCCAGTGGACGAGTGATCTGGGAATAGGGGATCTAGACACTATTCCCCTGTCATGGTCGGATCACTCACTTCTCCGGCTGGACTTCCCTGGTGCTACCCCCCGCCGCGAGGAGGCGGAACTGGAAGGTATTAGATGGTTCCGCCCCAAGCGCCTGATGGAACCGGATAGGTTCCAGACGGAACTTGGGCCACCTCCTGTGGACCTGACCCGCCCCCGAGTAGAGGACCTGGTGGTCGCATGGAATAGTGCGGCTACCGGGGCCCTAGACCGGGTGGCGCCTTTGCGGCCTCTCCTGCGGCGAAGAACCACCCTGGCACCTTGGTTCACCGAGGAGCTAAGGGTTATGAAACGCCACAAGAGACGCCTAGAGAGTCGTTGGAGATCCTCCCGTTCCGAATTTGACCGAGCACAGGCACGAGCCTATTTGAAGACGTACCTTGTGGCACTAAGAGCGGCCAAACGTCAACATTGCGCTGCTCTTATTGCGTCTGCAGATAACCGCCCTGCCGCCCTGTTTCGGGTGACCCGTTCCCTCTTGTTTGAGAGACCACGGGAAGCCCCTTTACAGGGCAGAGCAGAGGAGTTTGGGAATTATCTACAGGACAAAGTCGCTCAAATCCGGATGGGATGGACCCCTTTCAGTGGTTCAGTAGAGACGCCCGTTGCGAGTCTTGAGGGACCGCTTTGGGAGGAGTTTGACTCGGTTGCCATCGAGGATTTGGACAGGTTGCGTGGACGTCTGCGACCCACCACATGTTTATTGGACCCGTGTCCCTCCTGGCTTGTACTGGCATCCTGGGAGGTCACGCGTGACTGGCTCCTGGGCCTGGTGAACGCCTCGTTGGGTGAGGGGTCTCTACCGGCCGCCTTGAAAGAGGCGGTGGTGAGGCCCCTGCTCAAGAAGCCTTCCCTGGACCCAACGGACCTAGTCAATTATCGTCCAGTCTCCAACCTTCCTTTTTTAGCGAAGGTTGTAGAGAGTGTGGTAGCACAGCAGTTCCCACGTCACCTGGAGGAAAATGATTATCTAGACCCGCGCCAGTCCGGCTTCCGACCCGGGTACAGCACGGAGACGGCCTTGGTCGCATTGGTTGATGATCTCTGGAGGGCCAGAGATAGGGGTTGTTCCTCTATCCTGGTCCTATTAGATCTCTCGGCGGCGTTCGATACCATCGACCATGGTATCCTGTTGCACCGGCTAGAGGGGCTGGGAGTCAGAGGCACCGTTTTACGGTGGTTTGGCTCCTACCTCTCTGGTCGGACGCAACGTGTGTTGACAGGGGAGCAGAGTTCGACCCGGAGGCCACTCACATGTGGAGTGCCACAGGGATCGGTGCTCTCGCCTCTCCTGTTCAACACATATATGAAACCGCTGGGCGAGATCATCCGTGGTTTTGGAGTGGGATATCATCTGTATGCTGATGATACTCAGCTATACATTTCCACTCCGAACCACCCCAATGAGGCCGTCGAAATGATGTCCCGGTGTCTGGAGGCCGTACGGGTCTGGATGGATGGCAACCGACTAAAACTCAACCCTTCCAAGACGGAGTGGCTGTGGCTTCCGGCCTCCCGGTTCAACCAGGTGCTTCCATCTCTGGCCATCGGGGGCGTCCAACTAGCCCCCATGGAACAGGTGCGCAATTTGGGCGTCCTCCTGGATACCCGGCTGTCCATGGATAACCATGTAACAGCCGTGGCAAGGGGGGCGTTCCATCAGGTTCGCCTGATGCGCCAATTGCGCCCCTTATTGGACCGGGATGCCCTACGCACAGTCACCCATGCGCTAGTGACGTCTCGCCTGGATTACTGCAATGCTCTCTACATGGGGCTTCCCTTGAGATGCACTCGGAGACTACAATTGGTCCAGAACGCGGCCGCGCGGGTGATTATGGGGAGGACTAGATACTCCCCTGTAACACCTCTCCTGCGCGAGCTGCACTGGCTGCCTGTGGTCTACCGAGTGCGTTTCAAGGTTTTGATTATGATCTTTAAAGCGCTCCATGGCACAGGGCCTAGTTATATGCAGGATCGCATCCTGCCCCACACATCCCTACGACCAATTCGCTCACACAGAGAGGGACTTCTCCGGGTGCCGTCCGCCAAACAGTGCCGGGGGGCAACACCCAGGAGCAGAGCCTTCTCTGTGATGGGCCCAGCCCTATGGAATGACCTCCCCCGTGACATCAGGATGATTTCCGATCTCCGCTCCTTCCGTGTACAGCTGAAGACCCACCTCTTTCAATTATCCGGCCTGGCTCAATCGCAATCGTAATTTTCCCATTCCTCCAAACTGTTTTTAAATTGTTCTTAAATATTAATTTTATTGGGTTTTTACAATTGGGGTATTTTAAAGCAGATTTTTAACTGTCTATTGATGTAATTTGCTTCCTCCTCCGTGTATGTACGTGTATGTATGTGTGTTGTGTATGTATGTACGTTTGGTGTTGTTATATATGTTTCATGTTATATGCTCCATTGTACGCCGCCCCGAGTCCTACTTGGAAAGGGAGCGGCTAATAAATCCAAATTTATTATTATTATTATTATTATTATTGATCATCCTTCTGACAAGCAAAATCAATGGGGAAGCCAGATTCACTTAAGAAGCATGTTGCCAACTTAATAACTGCAGTGATTCACTTAACAACTGTGGCAAGAAAGGTTGTAAAACGGACAAAATGTATTTAACAAATGTCTCCCTTAGCAACAAAAACTTTGGGCTCAATTGTGGTCGTAAGTCAAGGACTACCCGTATTAACTACTCTGCTCTCCTAAACTAACTGCATCATGTTTCATGCTTTGGATTGAGTCGGATCATTGCGGTGTCGGAGAAGGGGGGATTACATCAGTTTAAAATGTCATCTGGCTACATTAATGGTTGTTTTATGATTCTGACTGCTGTGTATTTTGGGGATTTTTTTGTACGGTATGTATTTTATTTATCTATGTTTATGTTAAGCCGGCGTCTCCTATGTTAGATGGGGGGGGCAATATAATTCATTAAATAAGTAACTAAGATCTCGTTTCACATCCTACTTTATGATGCATTGGATGCCTGGCAACACTTTTGGACATGCAAAGACAGTCTGAGTTTGGGTAAAGGGATTTGACAGGCATGGGTGAAAAGGGCAAGGGAGAATCGGATTGCCCAACTCTTCCCAGGTTCTTGGTTGCTAAGTGGCTGGAGTCATTCCTGTTTGTGGGGGAATGCAATGATGGCTAATCTGCCCTTCCTTCCATTACACCTCATAATGATTCTTTAAATCATGCTAATGAACTGGGTCTCTACCCCCCATCCAGCTTGACCCTGGAGGGCAGCCTGGATCCATTATGTTAGTGAATGGGTTGTGGCTAAGATTTATAGAGCTGGAGGGGGGGGACTGTGAAGTGGTCTAGCTGGCTCCTTGGGCCTTGCAAGAGACACCTGGGCTGGTCTTAAAGGTAATTAGTGAGCCAGTGCTGATGGATGAGAGGCCCCGATTGCTGCTGAACTCAGCAAGAGGGTCTTGTCGGCCGGAGGCGCTCCTTTTGATGCCCTGAGTGTAATGAAGTCTCCGATTTGAAATCTTCATTAGGACTCTCGATCTGTTTGGCTTGTAATTTTATATGGAGGGCCATTTGGGTGTCGAGCAAAACAGGTCTCAAATTTTCATTCAGTTATCATCTTCTCTGCTGCTGCTGATGTATAGTCTTCTCTCCAAAGGAAAATTTGTATGGGAAGAGGGGGGAATGACTTCTTTGTTGTTTTACAGTTATTTATTCTGCCTTTATCCTAGACATCTTCAAGGGGTTCAGGTTGTATATCTTTGGTAAAACAAAACCGGTTTAAAAAAGAACCATCAATAAGTTCACACTGATGCACTTCATTTTTTAAAAGGCAAAAAACCCCAACATAGCACCAATAAAGCAGTGTTAAATTATTCCCGCCCCCAAATCAGTTCAATTAAAAAAAAGTTAGCCCACCTAAACAAACAAGTACGGTAAATAAAAACAAAAAGGGGAAATTCTATAAAATCAGGCTGCAGCCAGTGAAAAAAAATCCAAAACAGAAGCACCATTTTAGGACTATCTCTTTGGCCACGTTTCTTGATTTTTCTCATTCTCCAAATGTTAATTTTAAGTCCAGGAATTCTAGCTGCATGTGGGTACCCCAAGAATGCAACCGCTTACTGCCACAACAGCTTGGCACTCTCTCTCCTTCTCTCCCTCCTCTCTTACTCTCTCTCCCCCCCCTCTCAGAATGAGGTAGAGGATCTTTCTTCTCCATCCATCCAGAACTTGCAGAATTTTTCCCAACTCCCCAAACTGGAAAGACTTACATGCAGTTAGCCAAACACTTCACTTGTACTCTTAGAGGATCTATCTCTTCTTCTGTTTCCGGGGCTGATTGACAAGTTCAATTGCCAAACTTCAAGCAACCAGTTTTAAGACCATTGGTCCTTTTGCTACAATCTCTGACTGGGGGAGTTTTGGAGCAAAAAAACAGGTTGGAAGAGTTTCGTGTCTGATGCACAAAGGCATAAAGGTCAGTCTCTCTTCCTAGACCATGGCTCTGGTGGGGCAGAGTGATGGTCTTTTGGCTACTTTTCCCCCACCCCTTTTTTGGCAAATATGCTGTGCGGTGGGGAGAATTAAATGATATTTTGAAAACAAGTAGCAATTAGAATAGAGGAGCAAAAGTATTGCTAACACCACCATTTTGTTGACCTTGGTAGTCCTTCCTGGCCAAATGCATGTTTCAATAATTGCACTGGGTATCAAGTCATTTTCAAATGGAATTTCACATGTACACATAAAATAAATGGGAGATCCAGTCACTTATGCCTTTTATACCCTATTAGTTTGACCCCAAGGCAGAAACAACAGCTTTCAACTATTATTTTTTTTCATCCAAATATCAAATATTTTACAAATTCTGGTCAAATTATCTTATTTTGAGATTTGGAAAGGCATCTCAAGGGATATTCGTCTCCATCAAAGAGGAATTTCATTTTGAAGCATCTATATACTAATGCATTTTTGAGTTTGCCATCTGTGATGTCCCAATCTCACATATATTTTATATCAGTGAATATCTTAAGAGTTGTAGACCTTAGTCTGATTTCCTTTGGGGACATAAAAGAGGAACTTTATTTTGCAGGCCAAAAGTTGTAGTAGAAACTCATCATATGCATCCTTTTTGTGATTACAATTCTTTATTGGACAAATGTGATTGGATACACAAGGAGTTTGTCTCTAGTGCATAAGCTCTCAGTGTACAAACAAGCAACAAATGATTATAATCATAAAATACAATCATCATAAATCATAAAATACAATAGTCGTAGGATACTAAATAAGCAATCAACATAAATCATAAGATACAAACAACAAATGTATAGTCATAAGAAGCTAAGGAAATAGGTAATAGGAAAAATAAGAAGGATAATAGTACAGCTCTACTGAGTGGTTTGACATCGCAAGGCATAAGGCAATGTTGTGGGAATTAGTTGTTAAGCAGAGTGATGGCATGGTGGGGGGGTCACACACACAATAATGGCATACAATTACTCGTGGAGGGGGAAAGATGAATTGGACTGAAAATCCAGGGATTTCCGCCTCCCCTTCTCTGGATATTGTTACGTTGTTGACTTGGCACTATAAGCATCAGCTGCTGGTTAAAAACAAACAGTATTACCCAATCACAAAATGCCTCTGCCATTGTCCTACACCAGAGTACACAAGGAGGACCATAATAGATTTAAAGCAGCATGCTGAAGCTCTGCTGCTCTCAAGGTGAATGGGAGCAGAAGATCCATTTTGTAAGATGTCAGAGGTTTTCTGAGGTAAAATGCTTCAGAATATACAAGGTTATATTTCCGCTCAACATCCCCAGAACAAAAAGAGAAATAAATGTTGCCCCATGCTGTACTTTGGAGGCCACAAAAAGATATGGTCCTGGGGTGTGCCTCTTACACCTCTGTCCTATGGTATTGTAGAGCACAACAACAAAAAAGGAACCAAAATTATACAGTTCATCTTTAGTATTATATATGAACAAATAGTAACAAAGTGTTTTCAAAATAGACTGTCACAACAATGAAATAGATCCCAACATTGTGGGGGAAGTAATGAATTTCCAGAATCACAAAATCCAGATTCTGGTATTGTTTCCAGATTCTATTTTGCAATGAAACTACGATGATATGATCTTAGGGGACTCTGAGGTTGGATGAGCAGCTTAGAAGGCTTCTTTTGCAGGCCACAGATTGTTCCTCCTTAGCATAGGATTATGAAACTGAATTGAAAATCTCTGAATTAAAAAGTTGTGCCTTAGCTATAAATTGAACATATGGCACAAGGTAGCGCAACAAATAAATGTTGGATAGTTTGTGTGTCAGTGTCAGGCAAAAAAAAAAGTGCCCTTGATTCTCAAAGAAAGTTTCTCAAACTTTCTCCTGTTGCCTTTCCAGGAGGTTGAAACCTATCTCACTAGGCAATGAAGTCAGCTGGGCTACGGAGGACTTGGGTACATCTAACACTTTGTAAACTTTTTAAAGAGGAGGTGAAACAGCAGTAAAAACACTTACAGGTGATAAAGGGCTTTAATGAGTTGGCTCTTTGATAGCACAGCTGTAAACTGATAGGGCCTGGGGGTAAGAAGGATTAGTTAAGGGAAGGTGGGGGGGGGAGGAGAAAACTGTTAATCTGTCAGGAATCATATTAATGTCTTTTTACTGGTTATGAAGGACAACTAATTGTAGACATTTTCTGAATTTGCCCCACTTTAAGGACAATGGACTCTTCATATATTTCAGCTTGTCAGGCTAGGATACAATTAAAAGTTGAATTTGGGAAGCAAACTTTTCTGTCTGAATCTTTTTAATACATTAACTATCAAATAGCAGTAAGGTTTCCATGTGGCTAATAACCAGAGTTGGTACAATTTAATTCATTTTCTGGGAGACACAACAGACTGATCAGGGATGCTGGATTTCAGAACCTGCTAAGCTAAAATGTCACTGCTTCTTTGTGGGTCAGTGCCTCTTACAACTATGGCTGCAGTGTTATAATAGTCTCTATGGCAAAGTGCATATGGAACCCCTTTTTTGGAAGTCATGCAATAGAGTTGAGATGCCTCTCTGAGAGAGCCTTCCAATTCTGAAACCATTGAGAGTAATATCTCTAACAGAGATGTCTTCAGAGATCTCCTTGGATCCAATGAAGGATAACTCTGTGAAAGTTAACATTCTTGGAAAACTGTTGAAAAAGAATGACACATTGGGCAACTGGTTTGCTGAGAATATTTGTAATATATGTCTATATTTTCCTTAAGATGTTGGGTATATATTCTGAATTGCAGACTATGTCCAACAATCCAACTTTTGGTTATTCCCTGTTCCAGAATGTAAGCAAATACCAGTTATTGCTTCTCAGGTTCAGTAGAAGGCAGAATCTCTGGCTTCTGCCTGATGGGTGATATTAGTGGCTGTTAGGATGTACATAGTTAAATGTCTTTTTCTTGAGGTCTGCTGCAGCACTATAGAAGATGAGCACTCTCCTGCAAGCTAATTATCAGGATATGCTTGCCAAAATGTCAGCTGCAAATCAATTATAATCAGAACCTATATGCAGAGCTGAATCAGAAAGATGGAAACTTATCATTTAGCCTTCAAACTTGGCAGTAAAAAGTCCCTTGAATGCAAAATGCAAAATATTTAATCTTGTTTTACTGGCTTTAATTTTCAGAATGGTTTAAGGAACATTGATAGGATAGGCATGGGGTAGAATACTAAATAGATGTCCCTTTGATTTTCAATTCTTGCTTCCCTTTGCCTATTCTTCCTTTGACCTGCACTCAGCAATAGAATAAATCTATGTAATTAACTGATAGATTTGTTTGTACCGGGTGACAGAACTCCCAAAAGATGCCCTAGTCTTTTCTTTTTTCAATAGGAATCTGCAACAATTTCCATACTGGACTTGATGGGTTGATTCCTTTTTCTCATCTGCGAATGTTCTACTGGTAGCAAAACCTAGCCTACCTCAAGCTCCGAAATGCAACACTGGAGAACCTCCAAATATTGCTGAATTAGAACTCCCAACATTTCCCTCAAAGAATATTTGCTATTGTGATAAAATTCCCCACCTCCTTCGCAGACATTAGGGAAAAAGCTGTGGACTAGAGTACTTGATGCTGGTCATGTGGTGGGGGAGAAGCATTTGTGACACCACCAGATAGAACCAACCCACCCTGTGCGCTCATCTTGGATGGTGGTGTTTCATGTCACTCATTCAGAGGTGGTATTCAGAAGGTTCTGACCAGTTCTGGAGAACCAGTAGCGGAATTTTTGAGTAGTTTAGAGAACCAGTAAATACCTCGGACTGGCCCCGCCCCCATCTGTTCTCTGCACCCCGAGTCCCAGCTGATCAGGAAGAAATGGGGATTTTGCAGTATCCTTCCCCTGCCACGCCCACCAAGCAATGCCACACCCACCAAGTCACGCCCACAGAACTGGTAGTAAAAAAATTTGAATCCCAACATTGCACTCATTGCTATGAGATGTGGAGGTCCAGAGGCAGAGCCTTTCAATAATGATAGGCATATTCCTTGGCAGGTTTTTCTGGGAAGACAATTAAGGCCAATTCTTTCAAGGCATTGGAGGAACACTGTTGCCTTTTTGCTGGAGTAGTCACCTTTTATTAGCGAAGAGTCACTGACTTTAACTATCCAGGCCTGCTGATATTTGGGGAGTATGTACATCTAATTATTATGGCTGGTCTCACAATCATCCAGATGTTTAAACTGGATTTGACATTTTTATCCACCTATTGAGCTCTTTCCAAGGGCCTGAGATAGGGAGGTGTGGTTTTTTTGATGGTGTTAAAGGTATAATGGTGGGATGTACGTTCTGAATAAAGCTGCCTTTTGCAATTGACTGGTGGTGATTTTGTCAGTGCTGATGGGTTCACGTGATGGTCCAGATGTTTTGGGTTTGCACTCAAGGCACCTATTACTGTTGGTACTACCTTTGCTTCCTTTCCCCCCAGTCCTCCTATTTCTATTTGCAGGTATTTATATTTTGTAATTTTTTTCAGTTCTTTCTCTTCACTTCTGCTATCACCAAGTACTGCCATGGCCAGCTGTCCACTATGCAAATTTTTTGTTTTTCTTACTGACAGTTGTTATATCTGGGGAGTCATGAGCTGGTGTTTGTCTGTTTGAATTCTAAAATCCAAGAGTGCTTTGGTGTTTTCATTTCTATTATTTTGTCTATTTTCTGGTCCCACCTGTTCTTGCTTGCAGGCAACTGATATTTTTTGCAGATATTCCAATACATCATTGTTGCTACTATGCAGTGGTGGGTTTCAATTTTTTTTAGAACCTCTTCTGTAGGTGTGGCCTGCTTTGTGGGAGTGGCTTGCCAGCCATGTGACCAAGTGGGGAGTAGCTTGGCAGTCATGTGACTGGGTGGTCATGGCCAACTTGTAAAATGTAGTGAAACTTACTTAACAACGCTCCTGCTTAGCAAACAAATTTTAAGACTTTAAGGTTTAGATAGGACTCTTAGAGGCAGGCAGGGCAATTGGTGAGCCAGCCAATCAGTGAGCGGTGGGCGGGGCAAGCGTGGTGCAGATGGGCGGAGGGAGGGAGCTGGAACCGGTTCTAAACGGCACAGTAGATTTGTGGGACCTCTTCTATAGAACTGGCAGGAACCCACCCCTGCTACTATGTCATGCTGTTGTTTGTGGTCACTGTGCAACTTTCTTGCAGCAACTAACTTGGGGATCCACTGTTTCTTCCACTTCTTTGCAGGGACAGCATTTTCTGTCTGTTGCTGTCTTCCCAATTCTGGTTTGGTATGCATTTGTTCTTAAGGCTTGGGTCATGTGCAGCCATAATTAGCCTTTCTGTCTCTTGTTTCAACTTTTCTGCTCTTAGCCATTGTCAGTTCTTGTTGTTATCTGCTTTCACTTTTTTTCTCTGTGTGTGTGTGTACTGGCCAGTGGTGGGTTCCGGATCCCGTTGCAACTGGTATGGTGCAACAGGGCCCAGTATCCACCACATGAATGTGTGCAGCACGCGCGCAGCATGCACCTGCGTCCTTACCTCCTCTGATGCTCCGCGACGCTCCAGCTGCTCAGCGGAGCGTTGTGCAGGCACCGTACCCTCTGTGTACGTGCGTGGAAGTGCTGAAGAGCTCAAATACAGGTAAGGAGGGCGGGCGGGCGATGGGGCCCACTGGAGCACCCTACCAGAACGGTACACGGTGCTCCCAACAGGCACTGGTATGCCCGTACTGGGGCGTACCTCCTGCAACCCACCACTGGTATTGGCCATGTAATACTTTGCCTTGCCATGTTTCTTTTCTATTCATTTAGTCTTTCTTGTAGCCAGTTTAGTTTTTCCAGTACTCAGTAGGGCTTCATGGTATACTAGCTTCAGTGCATCTTCACATATTCCTCCCCTTTTATTTCTTCCACTATCCGGTATGCTTACAATATTCCACGCCCACCTATTTTCCTTGGTAAATAGAGTCTGTCAACATCTATCTAATGATGGGAACAGCCTAGCTGTTAATTACCTTGATGGTATTTTCTCTTAGTTTGGACTCAAATCTTCACCTTCCTGATCTTTTCTAACCTTCTTATTGACTTCAGTGTTGTCATACTGTCAGCTTGAAGGATGCCCAGATATTTGTAGTGATCATCTTAATTCATTCATTATTTCCATAGTGCATTTTGAATCCTTCAGTTTTCATTATTTTCCCCTTGTTGATGGTGAGAGTGGCAAGTATGTCCAGTCCCAACTCCTTTGCACTTATTATTCCTTTTAGAGACTATTTTTATAATTGATGTTGGGTTCTTTGGGGAGAGGGGAAAGGTTGTTTTGCATTTATATGGTTCATCAATATCTTCATTGCTGTATGCCACGGGGAGTTGTTATTGATTTAGCAGTATATAAACAGGGATCGATAAATTCTATAGCTTTAATTTTGATTTACAGCAACTTATTAATTAAGTACAACTTAGGCTGACATATTCTTAGAGAAGAAATCCTTAAAACTATAGACTGAACTTTATCCTAATATGATCAGTTATGGTTGTCTGGATTATTTTCTACACTGTATATTAATATTGCCTATAGCTGTGAATAGTCCTGGAAATCATTAGAGAGCAACTTAGACCTCGCTTGGTGAAAATTTTTAAGTATTATGTTTGGTTTTCCTCCCCCCCCCCCTTCTGTAGGATGATGGCAGATCTGGGTTAATTTTATGCTGCCCAGAGGGCAGTGTGATTTAACCAGAAACTCCTTTGGTACCACTTCAGAAGAAGACCACGCCTATTGAGAAAGTGCTAAGCCTGTACTCCAATTACAGATTATTTCCTGTGCAGGTTTATTCTGTTCTGTCCAGCTAATTGTATCCTTGAGGACTTAGAATATCCCCCCTAGGTTACCAAGGAAAGGGAAGCTGACTTTTTCTATTAGTTTGAGTTTCTGTGTCACAAATTTAGGTGCATTAAGGACGAATGAGCTAATAATATCTGTGAACGAATTTCCGAGACTATGTTTATTAATTTGTATAATTGAACAGATGGAATTTCCTTGTACTCAATCATATATATTAATGCTGAGCAATGCTTTCTTCCCTAACGTATTGACCTTTATACTATAACTTCCATCATCCAAAGCAACATGTCTGTACTCCACCCCATCTGGGGAAGGTGCTTCTAGGCCTTTTAGGTGGAGTAGTACAAGCCTAGATTGTTGCTAAAACATCCCACTTCACAGCGCATCAGCCAATGCATGCAAGCCTTTATTTCCAGCAGAATAAGGATAATATATTTTGATCCCCCTCTGTGCTTTGGGAAAAAAGCCAAAATATGATGACGGTCGGTTCATTTCTCTGCCGTTTACTTTTTTTTCTTTCCAAGCAACCAGTGATTGGTCCACCCCCTGCTGGGTTCCTCAGGCTTGTCTAATCTGGAAAGTGAATGTGAACTGGGCTGGTGAAAAATAATAGGAACCAAATGTCAGCCTGGCTGTTCAGGACAAACAGAGTTTCAGAACCAAGCTGTTCTCAGCTGGTCGAAACCTAGCGGTATGAAGCTGGCAAAAAGTAAACCAGTGTTATACCAGTAGTACACCGAAGACCCATGCACTGAATTCAACGGCTGCTGCTGTTGCTTTGCCCACTAAAAACGCTGCTTAGCTTATTTCCCCTGCCCTCCTATTACTTGCCCTTCTTTGTATGGACGCAAACTCTCCAAAGCTGAAAAGTCACATTCTTCTTTGAGCCTCATGCTGTTGCTTGGGTGCTTAATAAAAGCACCTCAGTTTCATGAAGTTGTTATCAAAAAGGAGTTACGGTGCCTTTTCTGAAAATGTGCTGTTCGCTTTGGAAACCTCCGGGGGGGGGGCACATTTTGTTCATTCTCCTCTCTTTCATGTAATTGAACACTGGACCCCTTCTGGGTGAGCCACCAATTAGTTGAGGAGTGAGAGGTTGTGGTAATGCTATATTTTTGTTAATGGGTTACACAAGACATCATCTTGCTGAGTAGCCCCTTGGAGAAGCTAAAGCCCATTAATATCCCTCTTACAATCTCCCTCACCCCTTCCAAGCATCTCCACTGCTTTATTCTCCCATCCTGTGTTTAATTTTGTTCCTGGCTTATCTCACTGGAGAAGTGGAGCCCTGAGAAAGTTTTGATGTCTCTAGTTTCTGCTTACAGTTATGTGATTCTCCTTCGGCATCACAAGAATTTATGGTTAAATGTCCTTAACGTCGGGTTTGATTCTTAAACCCAAACAGGAGAGATGCTGGGACTGATGCTTGCCTTGTAACTACAATCTGTAACCTAGAAAATATGCAAACAGTCCACCGTTCCCCTTTGTTTGCCATTCCAAACCCTTCCTTTCTCCCAACTCTTCCTTGAACGTTCATTCTTCTGCAACCTTTCCTTACCATCCTCAATCTCTGTCCAATTCTTCCCAGCGATCCCCCCCCCCCAACTGGAAGCTTTCCCATCCTATCGGCCTGGTCTGTTCCACCTTCTTCACCGCCTTCTCCTTTGCTCATTCTCTCCCCCAACCTCTTGAGAAGCTGCAGCTTCCCTGTTCCTTCCAAAAGAAAAGAACCTGCAGCAATTATTTTTAGCAGAGGAAGCCAGGACACTGGGATTCTGTTTCATATTCTCTTCTACTAATGAAAAAGGCTACATTTTTAACCCTTTTTGATGGATTGTTTGTTCCAAAACCATCCAACCAAACAAAAAATGCAGTCCTTTTCATCAGGATAAATGGCTATGAACATCCAATATTGCAACACCCTCTACTGATGAAGAAAAAAGTTACAGCTTCTTTTGAAAGTTTGCAATTACAACCCTCCCAAATATTAATAAAGGAGTATGAGATATATAAAAAATAAAATACAAATTAAGTTTAAAAAAAGGCTCCACCAACTTTTGGAATGTACACATGGCCACGTCATATCAATCCTGCTATGGCCCTGAGGTCAACGGTAGCTGGGATCAAGATGCTTTTCTGAATCCCAGGTGTGCAGTGTTTCTCTAAGGGTAGGTGGGGATGCTGATGGTAGATCAGTCTGAACATGATTCCGAGCAGGCTTTTTCCTCGTTATTCCCTGGAAAGTGTTCCTGATGTCTCTTTCAATTCCCTGATCTTAATCCAGAACAGTTTATAATAGTGTTGTTTTCACTCTTCTGGAGCTTTTATACCATGCTCATATCTTATGTCACTGTGAGACTCTGTGTGTGCAGAGCCTGCTTTAAACACGGGGGCTTGTCTTTAGAGTCCTCTGCTCACAACATCAATCACACCCCCCCCCCCCAAGTGTTAATGCTAATGTCTCCCTGTAGACGTGGTTGATTTTTATGTTCCTCTGAGCAAGTTCTTCTGTTCCTTCTTCCAGGATCAGTCTCCTGATTGCAGAGTTACCAGGTCCTTCAATTCTGGAATTAGGTCGTCCCTTCATCTCCATGTTTGATCCTACTTACTCTCTCCAACTCTGGCAATTGCTCAATTACTGCTTGTTTTATTTTAATTATAGGTGTATATGGTCCATTGTATTGTATGGTATTGTTTTGAGTGCTTTCTTTCTCTTTGTTAATATGCTTTTTTTTTTTGGTTCAGCCAGTAGCTTGTGAACATGTCCAGATGGAAATCCCAGTCTCAGATAGTCCTATGTGTCTCACTGTGCAACAATGAGATTGTGGGAATATTTGAACTTTCTGTGAAAGCAGAAAGTCACAAACAAGATCTAGTATTAATCAGAGGACAAATCTCCCCAATGAATATTATATGGGATCATCTATTTCTCTTTTAATAAACCATATTCTATTTTCTCCATCCCTTTCCCACAGATAAAGATAGTAAGAAAGAAACGTCTACCGTCTTGCTCTTAAAATAGAAGTGTATCCAAAATTTCTACTACTACTATTTTTTTTAAAGCAAAAACCTTCCGAAACGCGGTGGGGGCACTTAGATTGCAATAATTGTGGCGGCAGCCATACTTAAAAGTTTTTTTTTGAAACCCAGCAGTACCGTATCTCCTTTAAAACAAAAAGGATCAGCATCTTCTTCTTATGCCCCTCGTGGACTTTGATCTTTTCGGATTAGAACACTCTCGTTTGCAATGAAACTCCCGTGTCCATTCGGGACCTAAACTCTTATTATTGATCAAAAAATAAAATAACATAAAGCATTACGGTGTTGTACGTTTAACATCAGAATTTGCTTGGTGCAATGCAAGCCAGAGAACCTTTTATCCTAGCCAAAGGATTTCAGTTCTCCTGAATATTGATTTTTCACTGATCAAATGCTTAGATTTCGCTAGAGACGCTTCCTTACCCTTCTGTTGCTTAGGGGCCCCAAATCCACCTGAATCTCCCCAAAGCCGTTTGGGTGTTCTTTGGCAGTACGCAGCCGAACCGATCATGGGTCCTTCCTCCCCCCCCAATCCCCCCAGATCCAGATGCGACGCTCCGCCCCGCGCTCCCCTTTCTCTGGTGACGCCGCCACCGCCGCCGCGATTTGCAGCGGGACCCATTCAACGCTATAAAAGCGCGGCAAAGTTCTGCAGCTGGCCAGGCGGGAGGGGTTGGGAGAGAGGGGAGGGGTTTTGTGCCCATAAAGAGAAGGGTTTTGGTCCCAGGCCCCGCCCCCTTCTCCCCTTCCTTAAGAGAGGTGAGGAAGGCTGCACTAAGAAAGCAGGAGGGGTGGGGGGGGGGAACCTAAAATAAAAACTCCGCGCCGATACTAGGAAGGGAAAGCGCTGGTGGGCGAGAATGAGCTGCCTTCTCCTCCGCGTCCGTGCCTGCCCCTCCTGCCCTGGCTTAGCCGGAGGATGTGAGCCGCCGATGCTGTAATGCTCTCAGTTTCCCTGAGCCTCTCCACGGGCCGATCGGATGACAGGATGACCTGGGTTTGCCTATCCTGCATGCTTTGGGTACGTAAGAGCGCCCGATCCGAAGTTTGGGGGGTGGGTGGGATGGTGGTGGTGGTGGTGAAGAAGGATCTCGGTTTGCAACCGAGGGTAGCCGAGGAGAGAGTTGGAGAAGAGTTGTCCGCGGGATGGAGGGATTGGAAAGCTCCGCTCGCGCAAGCCTTGCCCAAGGCTGGCTGGAAAGAAAGGCGTCCCGGGGCGGGAGGAGAGAGAGAGAGACAGGGAAGGGGAAGGAAAGCCCTGTTAAGGGATTCCATCTGGATGCAGGGTTTGCGAGGAAAGCCTTTGATGCTTGCTGAGAAGCAGATGTCCGGCTCTCTCTCTTTCTCTGCTGCTTGCCGTGCTGCTAGAACTGCTGGCGACCAGAGAGCGGGCCTTAAAAAGCACGTTCTCCTTCTTCCCCCCTCTTCACTGTGCTCTTCGTTTCAGTGCGAGGGACACGTTTCTTTTCACTGGTCCAACACCCCCCCCCCCCCCGCCTCCTTCCACATTATCTGGACTTGGTGGTAAGGAAGGAGACGGTGTATAGACAGATTCAGAGAGGAGTGGGGAGAAGAAAGGGTGATGTTGGGAGGCCAGATGGTGCAAGCAGAGGTTGGCTTGGGCTTAAGGGGTGCTTTAAAGAATGAAGAATGCTGGCTGAGCTTCAGTGGAGGATTGGGCTGGGATTTTTGGAGAATGGCAGTACCAAAACATCTGGAAGGTGTCCAGTTGGGAAAAGCGGATGCATCTGAAGGGGAATGCCAGGTGTTATAAACCAGCAGAGTAGAGATGTTAATGTGATCTATAACATGTTCCCCTCTGCATGAGAACAAACAGGACTTGTTACTTAAGCTTATCAGAGCAGAACTATTGCCTCTTGTGGGAGAGGAAATTACAACACCAGCATTGGGATGTAACTTTAAAATGAGTAGAAGATGGCAAAAGAATTCTGGATTTTGTGTGTCCAGGGTACAGCACCCTGATTGCTAACACTGCTAACCAAATGCTGATAGGAGGCACAACTGCAACTCCTCTTGGATATCCATTTATTATTATAAAGGAAGATTTTTGTGTTGCTGTGTGCGGGTGGGGGAGAATCAAATATAACTAATGGAGGATACATTTGCATGAAAAGAGAACTTTGCTTCTTCAGAGCTCAGCCTGTCTGCTTGGTCCCAGTTACAACCCACTGTTTGTGACATCGCTTTGTTTCCATAGTGATACTTTGGGTGGTCCCAAAGGCGAACTGGGATGGGTGGGGGTGGGTGGGGGAAATGACAGAATGAATTTAAGTAGATGCCACCCCCCCAATAATAAATAATCAACTCATTCTGGGAAATAGTCTTGGAAAATGAGAAAGGATAGTGCTTAGATAAGAGGTTTCTAATTTAGTGAATTCCAGAATTAGTCAAGAGATTTTCAGACTTAACATTTAATATATAGGTCGATTAACTCCAAAGAGATATCAGTGTGTTAAGTTTTTCATACTGATGTTTATAAGTTAAGTATGGAGATTAAATATCTTGGTGTATTTCTTACTGTAGTGGGCTGCTAATTTTTCCCTTTAGAAATGACCACAGAGGGATACATTCTTAGAGAGCTGATACAAATAAATATTTGTAACATTATGGCTGTCTTCATCCAACAAACGTAGGTCTGTTAAAAAATAATGGCTGCATTTTTGTGGCTAGCTTTATTTCTGCAAATTTAGTCCATTTGGGAAGTTTATGTTTCAGTGTATGATGTCAATCAAAAACACTGGTTAATTCAGTGACTAAGTTAAGTGTGTTGTGTAAACGTGGCCTTTTGTGATCATTTGCTGAATGCTTTGGCACGGTAACTTGTCTTGGGGCAAGTTAGACATTTATTTTGAATTCACTGCATGCTTGAAATATGAGGGTTGAGCAATTTTGCAAAGGAGTTTATTTCTATCTTGTTTACAGTTACAGACTAGCAGTTTCTGTGGTTGAAGCCACTGCTCTCGAGAACAACCCAAACTCTTGAAGCAAAGAACCAAATACTTTGGTTCTTTGTAGGAAAACATTTTTCAACCATCTTTCAAAAGTGCAGGACTTCATGTCCCATAATCCATAGTCAGTGTGTAATTGGAAACTTAACATAACATATCTAGAAGGTGTAAGGTTGAGAAAGCTTGTTTTACTGTATAGAACATGATGCTATGTTTGAAGAAGAGACAAATTTCAAACTTCCTTGGACTCACGGGAATAGTCTTTGATGTATGTCCCTGCGTATAGAGAATGACAAAGCCATTTGTCTGTCGTTACAGTCCCATGTTAAGGAATTACAAGGTTCAAGATCTATGATCCCTCCCTTGACATCAGACATCATGATAAATACATAACTTTGTAAACTGTGATCTCAGAGTGTCTGGAGATAACACAGACTTCTACTTCTTGCCTGCTGATCCCTTAATGGGCTAATGAAACTCTTCGGAGTTTAAATCTTCCAGTGTATGTGGGGCTTTACTCTGGTTCCAGGGGGAAGAGGGGGGAATACATACACAATTGGGATGATTTACATGAAGTGATGTAATTTATCATTGTGGACAGGAGCAAGGGAACAGTCTGATTAGGTCAGAGAGTTCACTGTAGTCAGCATCCTTTCTTAGATAATGGTTACTTCCAGATGCTTTAAAAGTAGAAAGGTGGAAAGGTTTGAACCACATGGGGTACTGACCAGGAGTTCCAGTTCCTCGTGATCACTTCCAGCTTTTTATAATCTGACAGTTCTGGCAGTTCTCAGGAATTTTATTTATTTTTTTCAAAAACAGCAGAAAAGATCAGTGGTAGCCTTCTGAGAGGTGTGGGGTTAGAAAGAAGAAATCCATCTAATAATCAGATACTAGTTCAAGAGCAGAAGCATCCCTTTCTAATTTAATAATATGTATTTATAATCAAATGGATTTTAATAGGGGCTTCTTGGCAGGGCTGAAATATATTTTGAATTCCTGGCTGTTAACTATTTTAAGACTCCTGATCAAAATTTGGGCCAAGTGTTCAATTAAAAAATAATAATAAAAGGACAAAAATCAATGATCATTTAAAATATCAGATAGTATGAAATAATGTTTATCGTAATTGAATTTTTAAATTAAGAAATGTTCTTAAATATAGCTTGACCTTAAATCTGAATTTAACAGATAAGCTAAAGGTATAATTAATAATTTCTCAAAATTAGATATGTGACTTGCTACCAAAGATCCTCCTCCTAAATTTTTTTAATTTAAAGTATCTTCTAATTAAAGCATGAAATATGGACAAAGCATCTGACCAGCTTACACACCATCCAACTTAGATGCCATCTGAAATTGAACTGGTCATGTATTTGTTACTGAGAATTTCCCAAATATGTAGAAATATATACACTATAATGCCATGGCAATTCACTTTAAGAAAAAAAAAAGGTCAATCCACGGCAAAAAGCGGCCTGTGATTTTGGAAAGTGTTGTGAATTCATTCAAAGTGCTAAGGAACTTCTGAGGCTCACAATCTAACCTGAGCCATCAACATCATTGTGAATTTTCAGAATATGTCAAAATGGCTGTCAAAGGGAAGTACTCATTCACAGCTTAACTGTCATGATAGGGGTGGACAGTCACAAAATGCTCATAAGTATTAAGAAGGGCTATAAGAGAAAGACTTTCCCCAAAACTAGAGTACAAGGCAGAAGTGAAGACATTTGATTTTTAAAGTGAACTTTTACATATATGTGGAAAGGCCGGTAAGCAGACAATTCAGTGATTCAGAACAAATGTTATACTTATGATCAAAGGTTTTGGAATATAAGGATACAGAAAGATTCCATTAGAATGAAAACTGATAGGTTAAAGCAATCAGATAGCATATCTTCTTTAGGAAATGTGAGATGTACAGAATAAAAATGTGATTCAAATTATGTTCTTGGTTATTTAAGATGAGATTTAAATCATTGTAAATAAATGATACCTGTTATGCTGAATACACTTTTCTTTGCTCTTCAATCAAAAAAGACTTGCAGAGCAGTTTTCAAAGAATAAAATTGTCCCTTCCTGGCAGCTTGCAAAGGGGAAAAAAGATAGGAAAATAGGACAAAAATACTACTGCAAAAATTGAAACATTTATATATGCAGCATTATGTTATATATTGCTTTGGTGGATATTTCATCTTGGGTAATTGTATTTTGTTTCTTAATAAGTTCCATTTGATAACACTTTTAATGGCAAAAGTAAATTACAGAATCTTGAATCTGTACTTACAATGTGTTTTTGAATAATTTAAATATAAATTGGAATAATTTAAATTTAAATTAGAATCCATTGATCATATATAATATCTGAAAGCAACTATATGAATTATTTTTATCTTCTTTCCTGTAGAAGATAGTAATATATGAATGCAATTTCTCCCTGGTCTTACATTAAACAACAGGAATTAACAATATGGGTAAATAAAACTTTCCAGGCTTGAAATATTCTGAATATTCAACATGAATATGTAATCATTTTGAATATTCTAAGATGAGAGCAAACATATTATAGTTTGCAATTTTGTCTTGTATTTGGGACATGTAAGGCATTTGATTTGAAGTGTTTTGCCATAGGGTACAAGAACTCAAAACAACCTGTTGCTTCCCCATTATTTTTTCTGGCGCCTAAATGGGCAGAGAATGACAGCTTATACTGAAATCTGCACCAAATTTATAGAAAAAATGGCCAAGTGGCTGATTTTCAAAAATCCCCACAGCAAACAAGGCATATTTTCTTATTAAAATTATTTCATTCACGGAGTAAAAAGAAAGCATGAATTTCAGGGGTCCTAATCTTGACCGATGTTGAGAAAGCAAAGCAGAGTGAGATGTGGTTAGTATTTGGCTAGGAAACCAACCAGGTTGATTTACTAGGCTGCCTAGTAAAACCAAAAACAAACATAACCCCTTAGCAGACAGCTGTGGCAGACTAGATCCATATTGGGCCCAAGAAAACAACATTAACCCGGCCAAATAGTTAACCAGGAACTGAACTCAACTTGAGAGAGAGACTTAATTTTTTTTAAAAAAATACCTTGACCATATAGCATTTTTGAGGGTATACACGTAGCCCTTACTGAGTCCAAAAGTTCTGTTGTTAAGTGAGACATTTGTTAAATGAGTTTTGCCTGATTTTACGACCTTCCTTGCCACAGCTGTTAAGTGAATCACTGCAGTTGATTAGTTAGTAACCCGGTTATTAAGTGAATCTGGCTTCCCCATTGACTTTGCTTGTCAGAAGGTCACAAAAAAGGATCACATGACCCTGGGACACAGCAATGGTCATAAATATGAACTAGTTGCCAAGCGTCTGAATTTTGATCACATGATCATGGGAGAATGCTGCAATGGCCATAACTGTGAAAAATGGTCATAAGTTACTTTTTTCAGTGCCGTTGTAACTTTGAATGGTCACTATAGGTTTATACGGTTTCCTGCCTAGGCAGGGGGTTGGACTAGAAGACCCCCAAGGTCCCTTCCAACTCTGCTATTGTATTGTATTGTATTGTATTGTATTGTATTGTATTGTATTGTATTGTACTAAATGAACTGTTGTAAGCGGTTGTCCTAAACACTAACCTAGTGTCTTGGGGAATTATAACTTTTCTAAATTAGCAAACAAACACATTTGTCCTCATCATCAGTTGCAGGTTGGATTGATTTCCAGTCGGTATAGGTTAAGGATGATGCAATTTCTGTGTTTAAGTAAATCTCCCATTCCATTTAAGGGCAGTCATGGCCTGTGAACTGAATGAGAATAATCCCTCTTAATTAGATAACAATGTAAAAGGAAGCAGTTTTGCTCATGATTTGGCAGCCTTACAGTAAAAATGCGCTTGTGAGTTGGTGAAGGAGATGTGACAAGAGGAAAACTGTTCGGATTGAAAGGAAGAATTAAATGAGTACACAAGACAACTGCTTCTTTGTAAATATTTTTTTTTTTTTTGAGAGAGAAGAGAAAGCAACTAGTTGGGCAGCTTTTCAAAGCAAACAAAATGGGAAGTCAGAGAAAAGTGAAGTCCTTTCTCCTAAGACTAGCTAGAGGGCACTTCAGTTGAATCTCCTCTATGCTGAAAGCCAGTTTCATGCTTCCTCTTTACTTACAGATTTAGGATAGTGGCCTTCTTGAAGGATACTTTCTGCAGAGCTAGTTTTACTACATATAAGTTGCGGGTATTTTTGGTCTTATGATAATATATATATATATATAAAAAATCATTTGACCAACATTTTTCCTTGTTTTTAATAATCCTTTCAAAAGCCCAAAATGAGCCCACATTCAAACAGCTTTTGGCAGCCAGGCTGAATTTATAGTGTAAAGTACTTGTAGTGATTCTTGGTTCAATCAACATCTTGATCACCCGAAATAGTAGAGGGAGATGGGGTTTACAGACCCTGATTGTAAGATGAAGAAATACATTTTTCTGATGAATCTCAAGAAGGCACCTTAAGGCAGTGGCCCTTGAACCTTTTGGTCATCAGGGTCCAGTTCTGTGAGGAGAGGTTTTTCTGGGGTCCAGTGGACACCTGGTTTCTCTTGCTGCCTGCATCCCATGGATGGGGATTTGCTTGTTTGCATGGCCCAGTTTCTGGCATGCCGTGGCCCGGTGCCAGTCCATGGACCAGAGGTTGGGGATGCCTGCCTTAAGATCCTCAATTATTTATCATGGTTTTAGTTCCTTGAGCTGGTACCTTTTCTGTTCTGTTCTCTCCTTGGTTAGCTGGATTAACTATTAATTGTAGAGCAACAACAGTAGTTTTCTTGTGCCTTTGTTTGAAGAGAGACATTCTTTTGTCTACTCTCTTCTTCACTTAGGACACTTTCTAACTTCGCCTGTCATGTACTCAGTCTCAGACATTTAAGGTAAAGGCATTTTTCTCTCCTCTTCCTGTTCCCACTTCTCTGACTGAATTTTTCCAGGAAAGCTTTTTGATTTAGTAATGTCGGTCCTAGAGGGGGCTGGAGGTCACAAGGCCAAGGGAATAATTGACAAGGTCAACAGGCTAAAATGTTGGAGAAAATATCTGGGGATATTGAGCAGACTGAGAGAAGGATGTGCAAGAATCCCAAGGGGTACTGTCATTATTACAAGTGGGTAGGGTGAGGATAATTGTTGGATGGAGTAGAAGCCGTCAATGCAATGATTTACCAGGTTCTTAGCTAAACAGTTATATGATCAATATTTTTCATTGTTTCTACTAATGATAAAAAATGAGATTTCTCTATAGATGATAAAAACGAGACTTCCTTCAGATCTTAGATGATTAATGGTAGGGCAACAATCTAGTCAACGTATTCACAACAACTTCTTTACTTCATATATGGTTCAGTTTTGTTTAACTGTCTTCGTCATCTTGATACTATCCAAGTATCAAGGCCATCTTCCTCAACTTGGTATTATCCAGATGCATTGTGTCTTAACTCCTACTACTCCTGGCAAGAATGACCAACGGTTGTGCTGCTTAGGACTTGTATGAATTATTATTCAGCATATCTGGAAGACACCAGGGTGAGACTAAGAGAAATCAAAGTGATCTACAGACTGATATCTTACATTACCAGATCACAATCATCCTGTGATAAAAAGAATGTGCTGTTGCTTGGGCCATTGGGGACTTGGGACAACTTCATGGATTAAAGTTGGAATAAAAGAAAGGATTGCACAAAAGACTAGAAACCATTGCCATTCTCTTTCCCTTCTCTTCTTTTGCTGCCGATGTCTGATTTGCTGAAATATGTGGAGATTTAATAATAACTTATTTATTTATTTGATTTGTATAGCTGCCCATCAACATGCATGACTCTCTGTGGCTCACATAATAAAAACAATTACAAAAATCTCCAAGCAAAGCACAAATGTCAATCAAACAACAACCCCATTCAAACCATATTAAAAACTACATGGAAGCCAGTTTGGTGTAATAGTGAAGGCTGGGAAACTGTGAATTTGATTCTTGCTTAGGCACCCAGCCCCACACAAACTAGCTAACAAAAGAAGACACTCCAAAAATCCTTTCCTGTCATAGGTAACACTGAAAAAAGCAAACTTGCCCGTGTTATGTTACTTAACTAGAAACTTAATTACATTTCCCTCCCACCCAGGAAAAGTTTTGAAAACATACCACATAAAGCCCAAAGATGTTCCACCAGGATTATTTTACTGAGACAAATGTCCAAATTTACCCTTTTAAACTGGTGTGAGGGAGAAGAGAATTTTTTTTTGGGGGGGGGGAATCTAAGAATGGATTATATATTCTTTTTGGCATGATGATGTCCATTGTTTTTCCTCTTATGAGGTCATTCAGCTTTTCTCAATATAGTATCCTTCACATATTTTGGAAAATAACTTCCATCAATTCTTGGCTAAGCGTGTGCAGTGATCAAAGATGATGCAAATTGTAGTTCAAAACATCTGGTTTACATGGAATGCTGTGCCTCCAGATATGAATTAGCTAGGAAGAGGGGCTGGTGGAAATAGCAGATCATATTGCTTAATGGTAAGTAATGGTTTTCATATAGTTCTTCAAAGTATTTCCATACCGACATGCCAGTTGTGGAACTTTTGTGCATTTCTCTGTAAAGTGGCTAGATATATTTTAGATTACAATACATTTCCATCTAATCCAAGTTGCTATCAAGACAGTTTAGATTTCGTAGTTGCCTTTATGGATTGCATATGTCAGGAGATGATTAATTGTAGAGAGGCTTCATATTGTCATGGGGAACTTGAGGTAAGTTCCCAAATACTATCTAATATCCTGAAGAAAGTTAAAATGTAAGTACACCAAGATACAGCACATATTTGGCCCATGAACCACAGGTATTTCCTTTAGAAACAACCTCCTGTTCCCATACTAGTGATGCTTCTAGTAATTATGAGATATATTCAGCTAATTGGCTGCTGTAATTAGATACAGATTGAGCCCATTCATTATGGAAGGGGGAAAGGAGAAAATCCCTTCTGTGGATTGGCTCTGAGCCTTTGGCTTCTGCCTGATTACAGCTAGTTGAGATCGCAGGCTGTCACAATGAAGGTAAGCCTTTACTCTATGCTGCTGTTACCTGCTTTTGCTGAAAAGTGTAAATTGGGAACAGGCAGAATAAGAGGAGTCATTTTTTCCCTGATCAAGAAGCAAGGGATATATGTGAAAAAGTGGGGTTCTTTGAAGCAGAAGGGAAGGAAAGAGGGAAAAGAAGGAAACTTACATTTTTGAGGTTATGTCATATCCTGGGTGTATACTTTGATTAGCCATTTAGCTTTCTTTCTGTGTGATAGGAGTCTCTGACATCAGGTGTGTTCTTAGACTACCTAAGCAATATTCAGGTGAAATCCTCTTCCATAACAATACATTGGATATTTTAAAGAACTCCTTTCTATCAGCTTATTCAAGGCTAATCTATTTATTAGATTTTTTAAAAAAAGCCTAACCACCCTCCTCCTCCTCCTCCTCCTCCTCCTCCTCCTCCTCCTCCTCCTCCTCCTCCTCCTCCTCCTCCTCCTCCTCCTCCTCCTCCTCCTCCTCCTCCTCCTCCTCCTCCTCCTCCTCCTCCTCTCAAGCAGAAATAGAAGCCCTGGACAGGAAGACCAGAAAAATAATGACAATAAATCATGACCTTCATCAATGCAGGAACATTGACAGACTCTATCTACCAAGGAAAATGGCTGGGTGCAGAATGTTGCAAGTGCACCAGATAGTTGAAGAAGAAAAAAGGGCATTGAAAACAGTGAAGGAGATGAACAGAGTCTTATTTTAGAAAAAGATAGAGGGGCTAATTCAGATTAGAATATTAAGAACATTTGTTCTTAAAGCTTGGATAAAGACCAAGCTTTAAGAACAAATGCATACAAAGCCAGAATCAAGAAGACAGCAATGAATGGCAAATGCTGCCTCTGCAAAGAAACTGAAGAAACAGTATACCCCCTGGTTAGCTGCTGCAAGGAGATCATCCAGACTAACTACAAGCAGCAGCATGGCAAAGTAGCAACAATACTGCATTGGAAGATCTACAAGAAATATCATTTGCCTACAAGCAAGAACTGGTGGGACCATAAAATAGAGAAAGTCATAGAAAATGAAGCCAAATTGCTCTGGAACTTTAAAATTCAAACTGACAGGCACCTGACACAAAACACCCCAGATTTAACTATTGTTGATAAGAAACACAAAAAAGTCTGGATAGTAGACATGGCAGTACCTGGAGACAGCAGAAGAAAAGAGAAAGAACTGGAGAAGATAATAAAATGCGAAGACTACAAATAGAAATAGAATGACTGTGACAAAAGCAAGCAAAAGTAGCATCAATTGTAATGGGCGCCTTGGGGGTAATCTCAAAACATCTGAAGCACCACTTGGACACCATCGGCACTGAAAAATTCATCATCAGTCAATTGCAAAAGGCAGCTTTACTCAGCTCAGCTTACCTCCTGCAACAATATCTGTAACACCATCAAACATCCAATTCAATTCAGTTCAATTTATTTGATTTCTAGACCGCCCCCTCTCCCCAAAGGGACTCCAGACCTGCCAATCCCAAATCCTTGGAAAGGACCTGGTAGGTAGACAAAAATGCCAGATCCGGTCTGAATATCTGGCTGACTTTGTGACCAACCGTCATAATAATAAATAACTCAAGGTTGGCAAATGTACCTAATGCTCCTTCCTCTTTCTATATTCCCCATGACAACAATCCTGTGAGGTGGGTTGGCCCCAAGTCACCCAGTCAGTTTTCATATGTAAAGCAGGACTAGAACTCACTGCCTCCTGGTTTCTAACCTGCTGCCTTAACCATTAGGCATACAGGCTCTCTAATAGTTCACATTTGTATGTAACATATAAATTCATCTTCACCTTTAGGTACTTATATATACTGTATATATAAAATATGGAAAGTATACGGATTAGAAGATATTATTCCCAAAGCTGGATTGCATCATACAAGTCACTGGAGAAGGCCTCCTCCTCCTCCTCCTCTTCCCTTGCTCTTCCGGGGGGGGGGGGGTAGTACTCCGTTAACCAACCCTGCATTTTCCTCTTGGTCTGAGAAACAGGCTTTGTTTATAGCACATGCATCTTGTGGGATTGGACTGAATTGGCACTGCAGGAGAGGTTCTCCCTCTGTTGAAGAGTCTTGTGGCTTGGCAAACTAATCTAAGGCATGACAAATGGATGCCATTGTTCCCCATTCTTGTTTCCTGTGATTACAAACTCAGTGAATATATTGGATATATGTATGGGAGGCAGACCCGCATGCTGGCAATCTGTCTTATTTTATCTCTCTTACTGGTCCTCTTCCCACCCGCTCCGCTTGGGGAGGAGAAGCAGTCCCTACCTTTATTTGCTCTGATGTCATTTGGTGGCTGGAGCCAGCTCTGGAGGAATGGAGGAAATTGTCCAGAAACAAAAGTAGATTAATCTCCCGCCACCCCAAAATGCCTATTGATGGGGTTGGGTGGGGTGTGAGGGTAGAGTACAAGAATAGAGGCCTGCTTGTGGGTCATAACAATTATTTTACGTCGCCTGGAAGCAGAGCTAGAGGGGAAAGGTCAGCAGACATACCCTAATGTACCCACTGTTGAGTTCCTGATTAAAAAGCAACTCACATTTAACAATCCTGCAAGACTTCGGCTGCTCCGCTCTGCAATCTCGCTTACTTACTTGCTCAGTCAGTACATGAATGAATCAGCCTGGACACAACTGGAGAGGGAAGGACTTTGAAGGGCAACCTTCCCAACAAACGGTATATTCAGGATCCAGCATCCTTTCAGAGTTTTTTCTAGGCACTGCTGATTTTTACATAGAGAACGCAGAGGTCTTTGCTAATGCTTGGCAGCGGAAACCGGACAGCAGCCCTCCCAGTTAGATCAGCCTTTGCAAGAAATCACATTTTCTTTCCATGCAAATGAGTTACCAAGGAAATGTTAGTCTCTCTCTCTCTCTTTTCCCCATACCCCCCCCCCCCCAAACAGGGCTTTGATCAAAATACAGGCTCTGGACTGATTCCGCTTGTTGTCATATCATCAATCCAAGTCACTTTTTTCACTGGCTCTTTTGTGTGTATTATAGATATTCTTTATTTGTCAGAAGAGTATCGTTCTATCTTTTTCCCACCTTGGACTTGCCTCCTTCATTCAATTTGCAGCTTCCTGGTGTTAAAGTTCTTTTTTCCTCCTGCCAAAATCCCACTGCCAAGTATTTTCTAATCATTTGCAGCATTTATACATGAGGACATGGTATATCTTCTCATTGCAAGGGACGGAGGCTAGCGATTTAATACTTGAACGTTACAAAAAAATTACGGAGGATGGCTGCAGCATCATCTAGAAAGGTCCTGAGAGGTCTGCATGTCAGTGTAGCAGGTATCTTACGATTAGGGTCTTTTTAGGATTAAATATTATCTTTTGATTCTAATAACCCCTCTCCTGATTTTCAGCGGCTTGCCTAAAATTCATCTACTGTGATTGAAACTTAACTTATGATTGCCAGTAACTTGGGGGCTTGATACACTATGGATGTAGTGTAGGCAATACATTCTCTCTCTTCCCCCTCTCCAATGTAACTTTGGTTTCTCAAATGTTTGTGTTGGATGATCCTCCCCTGCTGTTTGAGGTTTGTTTTAACTTAACATCAGCACTGAAACAGGCCCGATCCTATCCTGCTCTGTAAAGTCCTTTAGCTGGCGATTGTAGATTTCTCATTTTTCTTGGTGTCCCTTTCAGTTTTTCTGAAGAAAGCTGGGAGATTCCAAGGGGAGAGCCTAGATACTGCAAAGAGCACAGTGGGTCTCCACCCTCTTTCTTGTACGAGGAAAATAGTATCTTTCTGAGAGATAACTACTAGGTTCCCTGTCTGACTGTAGGCTGCCTGATTATAATCCTTTTGTTAAGATAAAGTGTACAAAAGCTTCATTTTGAGCAGATTTGGGGAATGGCTGACCTGGAATAATATAACTGTCAACCCTGAAGGAAACCTGGCTGGGGCCATCTTTGAGGTTTCAGGGCTGCCACTAGATGGGAGGGGGAGGGAAATAGTTAGCTGGGGTGTTGTAGTCAAAATAATAAGTTTTCCTGTGGGAACCAAGATCATTCCAACAGGTGGTTGGAAGAGGAGGAGCGAAGTAACCAAGCAACTGGACGGCTACCTTGATTGGACCATGTGACTGATGACTTGGGGAAGGAGGGAAACTTTAACTTTTTAATCTGGTGAAAACCGCAGGAACTTTCAGAGTTGGTTTTCACCAGTTGTGCCAATATGGTGCATCCAATAAATCATTCCTTGAGGAATCTTATCTGCCTCGGAGTTCTGCTTTCTATGGGTGCATTACTTGGAATGCAGGCAATAACACCATATTGTCAAACTAGAGAAAGGTCCATTTCTTTGTCGCTCTAATGAAGGAAGGAAAAGGGTTGATGGGATCCCATTGTCAGACCTGCAGCCATCTTTTCTTTTGGATCTAAGGCCTGTCACACTTTCTATTATTCTACTATGCATTTTCTATTGTGGGAGAATGGGAGGGGGGATTATACGGAGTTGGATGATATGTAGCCATAACAAAATTCTTTCTAGAAAGCCAAGGTCATCCTTTGTCTCTGCCCCTGGCCGGAACTGGATGGGTGGAACTGCCAGCATGGCAGTGGAATATTTGACCATGTGATGGGCTTGTGGATGTAGGAACTTTCAACTGGGTGGGAAATCTGGGCAGCTTTCAGATTCGGGTTTTCCCAGATGTACCAACATAGCTCTCTTAATAAATTGGAACTTTGAGGAATCCTTTGCCTCAGACTCTGATTTACTTTTGGATGCTATTTGGAATCCTGACACCCATCTGGGAAGGAATGCCTTGTGGGAGATTAAAGGAACATTGCTTGATTTTTCCAGGAGGATCTCAAAATCCTTAACTTTTTGCCCCAGCAACAATCTAAGACATGCTGTGCTTAAATTCCTGGTCTGACTGAGTCCTTTACCCATCTTAAAAGTAGACCAACAGATGAAAAATTCCTGAACAATCAAGGCAAAAATTACATAGCAATTCCTTTTTATTTATTAATAACACTTCTAGAGTGCAAGTAGCCCCATCTTGAGCCAAATTTTAGATTCAGTGGAAGTCTCACCCTATGTTAGACTCAAGCTCAACCCCAATACTCATTCACTCATTGGCTAAATCTGTACAACACACTAGATGAGGGTAAAATGGAAATGAATAGCTTATGGCTCAGTGACTTGTTGGAGCCCGGCCATTATCTTAACATGTTGTTACTTTAAACTAAGCCATTGCATGGTTGGCAAAAAAGACGGGACTTGCAGAGTTGACTAAACTAACTTCTTTGATTAGAGAAAAGACAATATCTACATTTATGGCTGACTGGGAAACCCTTTTAGACTTCTTCATGAAACAGAAGAAAAAGTACTTATTTCTTGTGGTTTCGATGATCGGAAAAGAAAATGCATAGTAGAAAAAAGTGAGCTTTTCTGTATTTGTAGAATAAGGGATAACTTTATAAACATACTTAGGTTTTCTGCAAGGGTAATCAGAATCTTCTTTCTACCACTTTTTATTCTTTTCTGCATTTTGAGGTTTTAAAATAAAATTATGTATGTATGTATGTATGTATGTATGTATGTATGTATGTATGTATGTATGTATATATATACAAGGCCATCGCATTGAGATGGAACATAATTTATTTTGTTTCGGAGAATAGTATGTTATGTGAACACAGAAACTGAAGTTAGAGAACCTGTTTCAGTGTGCTGTGTGACCCAGCCAGTTGTGTTTGGCCTTTTCACATTCCAGTATGTCATGAGTCCACAAGTCACTATAGTGATAACACACTCTGGTAGACTGATGGATTAATATATTAATGCATGAAATTAGATCGCCATTTCTTTGTTTTTGGTTTGAGACAAAATAAATTTCTTTTGCAATAAGGAAAATTGCTTATGTAATCAATCTAAACAGTCACTCTAATCAAAGTCAAAACATTTATAACCAACCATACAAAAAATGCTCAAGTAGACAGCATTATTTGGAGAATGTGGGACTTCTGATTGATTAGCTGTCTGCTCTTGGATGCCACCCATGTTCTTCAGTGGGGATGTGTATGTGGTCTCCCTCTTTGTAGGCTTTAAAACTGACAGTTCTCAATCACTCTTAGTGTTTGGTCAGATGGAAGAGTCATAGAGGGAATGCAGAGATTAAGATGTGGAACTGAGACTTGAAAGACTCTAGATCAAATATCTCTGTTGACATTATTAATATTAATTTTAGACTCCATTTTCAGTGTTGGAAAATTTTGAACCACTGTGGGCCTGTTAGATAACCCTATGCATTCTTCTTCTTTAGTAGAAAATCTTTAGTTCCCTCTAATGTCCAATATATAAAAGTTTGACACACAAGGAATTTGTCTTTGGTGCATATGCTCTCAGTGTACATAAAAAGACAAGAAACATTTGTCAAGAATCATAAGGTACAACACTTAATGGTAGTCATAGGGTACCATTAAGCAATCAGGACACAATAATATCAGTATAAATCATAAGGATACAACATCAAAGTTACAGTCCTGCAGTCATAAGTGGGAGGAGATGGGTGATAGGAACGATGAGAAGACTAATAGCAATAGTAAGCCTTAGTGAATAGTTTGACAGTGGTGAGGGAATTATTTGTTTAGCAGAGTGATGGCATTCGGGGAAAAAACTGTTCTTGTGTCTAGTTGTCTTGGTGTGCAGTGCTTCATAGCTTCATTTTGAGCGTAGGAGTTGAAACAATTTGAGAGTTGAAACTATCTGGAACTCTTGTGGTTGATCTCCGGCCCTCTCTTTTTTTCCAGAGAGATTCAAAGAATTGTTCTACTCGCCAGCTCTTTGTTCTTTGTCAGGCACGTTGGCTCTGCTTTTCATGGATTCATCTTCAGTCTACAATTTCTTTGTCTGGAAGTTATCTAGTTTCTGCTTGTAAAAACCTCTTGACTATTGCATTTAAAAAATCTTTGCTTAGCCTGCTTGGATTCATTTAGTCAACATTTCTCAATGTTTTTAAACCTCTGTGTAAATGTACATGTATATAAATGCACACCATTTCATGGCTGGTTTAGTATTTGGTGGATAATAAATTTAAATTTAGATAAATAAAAATAATAAATATTTGTGAATGAGTTTCACCATTACGGATTCAATGGGCAACTTGTACTCGTGGTATTTCTCACCAACCTACACATTTATATCCTTCAAGGGTTTGAAAAGCAAAAGATAGCTGAAATAAGATCATAAACACACTTGTGGTTTCACTTAGAGATTGCCTCACTTAATAACCGAGGTACCAGTCCCAATTATGGTTGCTAAACGAGGGCCACCTGCATTTTTTTATTTAAAACATTTATATTGCTTTCCAGTAAATATGTCTTGAGGAAATGGCAATAAAATTCAGAGAAAACAGTTGGTTAAAACAGCTGAGTGAAGCGATATTAAAATATATATTATGTCTTGCAGATGACAATTATTACCCAACTAAGTAACATCATCAGTGCTAGAGGTTTGCAAACTCCACTCCCTCCTGGCACTGATGATATTACCTAGTCGGGGAATGAAACATCTGCAAGAAAACATCCAATCTCAGAGAGCGCCAGGAACCCCGCAGTTCAACCCTGTGGTACAAATATTGTCTTCTATTGGTGATTTTAGAATATGGACAGGAAGATAGGAAGAATAGAGTTTCTAAGCCCCAAGAACATTCATAGGAGTGGAAGGTCTTTATTTCTTTTTAAGGGGGAGGTGGAGAAGAGACAGAAATAATAAAGTACAATTTGCACATGCAAGTTGCATACCCATGGCAAACCTCCCAAAGCAGATGCAATTTGTTTTTCTCAAGAGTTACAGGACTTTGTGGTGTGCCTGAGCACTGCTCAGCAAAGATGCTAATCTAATTAGCGTTTGAGTCATCAGGAGGGAAGATTTAGTTTTACACTGGCAACTCCGTTTTTGGTAAAGTGCCAGATTAATTTCCCTTCATCTGTAAATCCTGGATCTTTTGCTTTTGCCTGACTGCCCCTTATAAACTCACTGAGGAAAGGAGACAGGGAAAAGGGAGATTTTCCCCCACAACAGTCTTCTTGGAGCCAATAGGAACCAAGCAAGATTGGGGATTGTGGCCTGAAGACTTCCTTGCCAACTCAACTTGCAAACAGCTGGATGCCTTTGGAACACGGGTCAGGGAAGCTGACGGAGGTCCAATCACCTTTAATTCTGCACAGATTGCCTCCTTTTTCCTTACCAACCATCAATTACAAAATGATCTAATCTAAGTGTGTATATATATATACACACTTTAACCTGCCGTCAGTGGGAGAAGCTTCAGAGGGGGTTCGGGAGTTCATGGCTTCCATGACAGCCATGGACCTGACTCAAATGATTCAGGGCCCGACACACGAGGGAGGTCACACCTTGGACCTCATTTTTGTCTCTCGCCAGTAGTTGAGTGATCTGGGAGGAGTGAATTTAACCATCACTCCTCTATCATGGTCAGATCACTCACTCCTCCGACTTGACTTCCCTTGTGCTACCCCTCGCTGCGGGGAGGCGGAACCGGAAAACACTAGATGGTTCCGCCCCAGGCGCTTAATGGAACCAGATAGGTTCCAGACGGAGCTTGGGCCACCTCCTGCAGCCCTGACCCGCCCTCGGGTAGAGGACCTGGTGGCCGCGTGGAATAATGCGACTACCGGGGCCTTGAACCGGGTGGCGCCTTTGCGGCCTCTCCGGCGGCAACGATCCACCCTGGCTCCTTGGTTCACCGAGGAGCTAAGGGTGATGAAGCGCTGCAAGAGATGCCTAGAGAGTCGTTGGAGATCCTCCCGATCCGAATTGGACCGAGCACAGGTACGAGCCCATTTAAGGACGTACCTAGTGGCATTGAGAACGGCTAAACGTCAATACTGTGCCGCTCTCATTGCATCCGCAGAGAACCGCCCTGCCGCCCTGTTTCGGGTGTCCCGCTCCCTTCTGTTTCAGAGGCCGCGGGAGGCCCCTCTACAGGGTAGAGCAGAGGAGTTTGGGAAATACCTGCTGGATAAAGTCGCTCAAATCCGGAAGGATTGGGTCCCCTTCAGTGGCCCAGTCGAGACGCCAGTGGCGAGCCTTGAGAAACCTTTTTGGGAGGAGTTTGACTTGGTTGCCATCGAGGATTTGGACAGATTGCGTGGACGACTGCGACCTACCACATGTTTGCTGGACCCGTGTCCCTCCTGGCTTGTACTGGCTTCCTGGGAGGTTACACGCGACTGGCTCCTGGGCCTAGTGAACGCTTCGTTGGGTGAGGGGTCTCTCCCGGCCGCCTTGAAAGAGGCGGTGGTGAGACCCTTGCTCAAGAAGCCTTCCCTGGACCCTACGGAGCTGGCCAATTATCGTCCTGTCTCCAACCTTCCCTTTTTGGCGAAGGTTGTAGAGAGTGTGGTGGCTTCTCAGTTCCCACGACATCTGGAGGAGAATGATTATCTAGACCCGCGCCAGTCCGGCTTTCGCCCTGGGCACAGCACTGAGACGGCCTTGGTCGCGTTGGTAGACGATCTCTGGAGGGCCAGAGATAGGGGTTGCTCCTCTATCCTGGTCCTATTAGACCTCTCGGCGGCTTTTGATACCATCGACCATGGTATCCTGTTGCACCGATTGGAGGGGTTGGGGGTCCGGGGCACCGTTTTGCGGTAGTTCGGCTCCTACCTCTCCGGCCGGACGCAACGTGTGTTGGCAGGGGGGCAGAGGTCGACCCTAAGCCCCCTTACTTGTGGGGTGCCACAGGGGTCGGTCCTCTCGCCGCTCCTGTTCAACACATACATGAAGCCGCTGGGTGAGATCATCCGTGGTTTCGGGGTGGGATATCATCTGTACGCTGATGATACTCAGCTGTACATTTCCACCCCGAACCACCCCAACGAGGCCATCGAAGTGATGTCCCGGTGTGTGGAAGCCGTACGGGTCTGGATGGATGACAACCGACTCAGGCTCAACCCTTCCAAGACGGAGTGGCTGTGGGTTCCGGCCCCCCGGTTCAACCAGATAATTCCATCTCTGGCCATTGGGGGCATTCAACTTGCCCCCGTGGAGCGGGCGCGCAATTTGGGCGTCCTCCTGGATGCCAGGCTGTCCATGGATGAACATGTGACAGCCGTGGCCAGGGGGGCGTTCCACCAGGTTCGCCTGGTGCGCCAATTGCGCCCCCTATTGGACCGGGACGCCTTACGCACAGTCACCCATGCGCTGGTGACGTCTCGCCTGGACTACTGTAACGCTCTCTACATGGGGCTCCCCTTGAAATGCACTCGGAGACTGCAGTTGGTCCAGAATGCGGCCGCGTGGGTGATTATGGGGAGTACCAAGTACTCCCATGTGACACCTCTCCTGCGCGAGCTGCACTGGCTCCCTGTGGTCTATCGAGTGCGTTTCAAGGTTTTGATTACGATCTTTAAAGCGCTCCATGGCTCAGGACCTAGTTACCTGCGGGATCGTATTCTGCCCCATACATCCCTACGACCCATCCGCTCGCACAGAGAGGGACTTCTCCAGGTGCCGTCTACCAGACAGTGCCATGGGGCGGCGCCTAGGAGCAGAGCCTTCTCTGTGGCGGGCCCAGCCCTGTGGAATGACCTCCCCCCGGATATTAGGACTACTACTGACCTCCGCTCCTTCCGTGTCAAGCTCAAGACCCACCTCTTCCAAATAGCTGGCCTGGCTCGACCATAACTTAGTAACGCTCCTGATGGGTTTTTAATTTGGTAATTTTATTAGGGGATTTTAAATTGTGTTTTTTAACTGTCTTTCACTTAAGTCCATCCTCCTCCATGCACATATGTATATGTCTCTGTTTTTGTATATATGTTTGTCTTATGTGTATTTTTATCTGCTTGATTGTACGCCGCCCCGAGTCCTTCGGGAGAGGGGTGCGGCTAATCAAATAAAATTATTATTATTATATATATATATATATATATATATATATATATATATATATATATATATATATATATATATATATATATATATATATATATATATATATATATATATATATATATATATATATATATATATATATATATATATATATATATATATATATATATATATATATATATATATATATATATATATATATATATATGGTATTATGTGCATGCCATAGAAGGGGTAGAATTACTCTTCTGGGACTATCTCATAAAACATTCAGGCCTGTGGCATAACCCTTTCCTAAAAACCAAAACGGCTGCCGTCTTCATCCTTGATGTATGGTGTGAGACTCAAGCCATAGCCTTGATCCAAATGTTGGAAAGAAAGAGAGGAAGGAAGTCTGGATCTCTTCAATCTTTTTTTTTCCTCCTATCATTCCCCAGCAGAATTTCCAGTTCCAATTTTTATCATCTTCTCTGCTGACCTTATAATAGGAGATATTTTGGACAGGATTTAGAGGTTTTAGTTACTTTGGAAAACCCTATTCTTGCCTCCTTGTGGTTTATTTTGAAAATGACAGAAAGGACTGTTTAAGTGGGCGTTGCAGTGGTGGGTTCCGGATCCCGTTGCAACCGGTACAGTGCAATGGGGCCTGGAATCCACCACATGAATGCATACTTACCGCCTGTGATGCTCCATGACGCTCTGTGACGTTCCAGCTGCTCGGTGGAGCATTGCGCAGTCGCCGTATGCTCCATGCGTGTGTGCGGAAGCCCCCAAAAGCTCAAATACCGGTAAGGAGTGTGGGTGGGTAGGTGGGCCGTCCGGAGCACCATACCAGAACAGTACCCGGTGCTCCCGGCAGGCACTGGTATGCCCGTACCGGTAACCCACCACTGGGCTGTTGCCTATGTCTAAGCATAACTGTGGGAATGGTTTCCTTGCTGCACTGTTCAGGGGTGGGATTCAGCTGGTTCAGACCGTTTCCAGTGAACCGGTAGCTCCGACGATCAGTTGGGGAGCGAACTGGTTCACTCTGACAATCACCTGGGCCTTCCTGTCTGCCCCTGCACTTTACTTACCTGTATCCTCTCAGCTGATTCACATGGCAAAGTGGATTGCCGCGCCTCAGCTGTGTTTCTCCCCAGAAGTAATGTGGAAGGTACGTTTTGTTAAAACTGTGCACACGGGTGAAGCACGCAATCACTGAACCAGTTGTTAACCCGGCAGGATCCCACCACTGCTATTGATGTCCAGTTTGCTTCCATGTGAAGCTCTCCATGTATGTAATATAATGGCCCCTATTATCCCTTTAAAGGACATGGTGGTCTGAGATGAGCAGAAGCTATGATGTAACTAATCCGGAGATCACTAAGTTGAAAAAGGTTTGTCCAGACTTTCTGAAAAAAATATTGGAGGAATTCCCAGTATTAACACTGTCATCTCGCAGACTTTGGAGAATCGTTCTTCCATAATAGATCCCTCAAATCGAGACTTCTTATGCTATGGTAGATATGGAGGTTCTGGTCTCCATCATTTCTTTCCAAGATAATTTTATTTATACCTCAGATGTGACACACATGATGATTAGTTCTCTACATGTGCCAATAGCATGGTTATGTAGAGAAGAATATATTGTGGGGAACCCCAAAGGTGCTTTTTCAAGAGGCAACTTGACTTTCTGGTTTTTCTTTTAAGACATTTCGCTTCTCATCCAAGAAGCTTCTTCAACAGAAGCTTCTTGGATGAGAACCGAAACATCTTAAAACAAACAAACATAAACCAACCAACCAACCAACAAACCAGAAAGTCCGGTTGCCTCTTGAAAAACACCTTTGGGACAACCATGACTTGGATGACAGAGAATCTCCATAGCCATCCTGTGGGGAAGCCCTCCCAAAGGACTACTAGCTTGATGTGACCGAAAAAAGCATTCCTTATTTTATGTAGAATTAGAACACGGAATCTGCAAAGCATAAACCAAGGAAAATCTAAAATTGTCAAACTGAAAATGCAGGGTACTAAATCACATGTTTTAAAATAGGTGAATTTAGATGGATGGAAATGGTTAGGTCAGATAGCTAAATGATATACAGATCATATAAGAAAGCAATGATACTTTAAAAGAGCACTTGATTGCATGCTGTTCCAATGTGTAGGGGGTGTTTCAGTGTGGGTGGGTGGGTAGGTGGGTAGAAAGAGATGGTCAGCCTATTTTCCAAAGCACCAAAAAGCAAGACAAGAAACAATGGGTGGAAACTAATCAAGGAGAGAAACAGCCTAAAACTAAGGAGAAATGTCCTAATGGTGAGAGTAATTATCAAATGGAAAAAACTTGCCTTCAGAAGCTGTGGGTGCTCCATCACTGAAGGCTTTTAATAAGAGATTGGATGGCCACTTATCTGGAATGGTATAAGATCTCCTGCTTGAGCAGGAGGTTGGACTAGAAGGCCTCCAAGGTCCCTTCCAACTCTGTGATTCTGTTATGTAGACATAGTCAACAAGTAAAATAAATATGTATGCTGTGCTGGAGGGTGTACTGTAGTGAGTGGGACAGTGCTTGCAGTACTGGGCTACAGAATTTGCATTTAAATTTACAAATTGTGAGAGTTACTTCTCGCACTGATAGGAATGGCAGCTGTCAAAACAGTGGAGAGAAGACAATTGCCTTTCCTTCAGAAAAGAGGTCCATCTCTTTACATAGGTAACATGAGGAAAATGCGAAAGACTGCACTAATAGCCTACATATAGGTATTTTGTTTGAAAGTGGGGGACTTATTGAGATTCTTGGTTTGCAACTTGTAACCTGCTTTCTACTATTAATCAGAGCAGTTAGAATCTTGTTCTTTAGATTAACGTTTTCCAGTTCAGACCTCAAGGATGGGGACTCTGACTGAGTAGTTGTCCTGAGAGCCCACAACCAGACCTAATCTTAGAGCAGGGGTGTCAAACTCAATGCCCGCGGACTGGCCTGCGGAGCCGCCCTGGAAACAGCAAAGGACTGGCCCGCAGTGCCTCTGCCAGCAAAAATGGAGCTCAGGAGGGCTGCCTGCTGCCTTCCCAAGCTCCATTTTAGGTGGCAGAGGGTTGGAGGAGGCTGTCGCAGCCAAAAATGGAGCTTGGGAGCCCATTTTCGCTGGCAGAATGCTGGGGCCACCACAGGCATCCCCACCATGAGTGATGTTGAACTGGCCACACCCACCCTGGCCGCTTAGGTGAAACACAAACCGTATACGGCCCTCAATGAAATCGAGTTTGACACCCGTGTCTTAGAGGGAATAGAGATTGGCCTTAAAGGGTGGGAGGAAGACCCATTACCAAGGCAAAGTCCCATAAATAGGGCTTGAGCCCAGACTGACCTGAGGAACAAGCTAAAGGAAGCCCCTCCCTAGTTTAAGATAAACTGAGGGAGAAGGAAGCACATTCAGACATATTCTGTTACTGTAGCTGCTACAGTAAAAATAGTCCTCATCTACAGGTTAGTTTTTTAGTCTGTTCTACCTTGTAGAATTGAGAGGACTTGGCTCTAAAAATACAAACTAGTGAATTTCACAATTTGTGGAAATTTATTTTTCTGTTTCTTAATTGGCAAATATAAAAGAAAACAGAAGAATCACCAACACACAATCTACTTTCTCTGGGAATAATTCCTTCCACTTAGCCTCAATTTGGATTTTCCTTTTTCACTGTAACAACAATCCTTAGCTGTTACTCTGGAGGTTCCCCTCTCATGTATTTTTCTGCAGTGACAAGAATCATGGAAGGAAAATGTAGAATCACAGCTGATTAAATCGTTTGGAGTTTCTGTAAAATTGTTTCCAGGAGGCATTGTGATCTCGCATTGAATGTGTCTGCACAACACATATGTTAGCTAATTGAATTACAGCTTAGTTCTATTTGGGGGATAGAAGAACATGTTCAACAATAAAACTATCACATATTTAGCATGTTGTAATACAAGAGGCTAAATTATGGTTGAGTAGCTTATGAACACGGCTATTAAAAGCTTCACCTGGAAAATCTTTAGGTTAGAGCAGGGGTGTCCAAACTTGGGAACTTTAAGACTTGTGGACTTCAACTCCCAGAATTCTCCAGCCAGCATAGCTTGCCAGCATAGCAAGTTTGGACACCCCTGGGTTAGAGAAACCAACCAAGTAGCAGTGGGATATGGAATTATTTGTCTTGTCAACACGATTGATAATGGTTAAGCCTGAGGAGAGGAGGTTGCAGACAGAACATTGCTCCGGGACCCACGGAGTTCAAAAGGGGCCCATGAAGGAGAATTTTTTAATAAAATGTTTACAAAACCAAAATTTAAAAAAGAAAAACAATATTGGATATGTACTTCATACTCTATACCAGTGTTTCTCAAACTTGGCGACTTTAAGTCCTGTGGACTTCAACTCCCAGATTCTGGGAGTTGAAGTCCACAGGACTTAAAGTCGCCAAGTTTGAGAAACACTGCTCTATACTTTGTGTGTATAGCAAAACCATCTTGCAGCCTTGTTTGACATAACCTTTATTAATCTGAAACTCAGTGAACCGTTATTTATGTAATTTATTGAATTTTAATTTCATTACTTATTTATTTAAATTTGCAAGTTTAGTTTCATTTCATTTATGAATATATGTTATATCTCATTTCAGTTTATGAATAGTTATGAAATGTCATCTCAAAAATGCAAGGAAAAACAGAAACGTGTGTAGGTGAGGGGGCCCATGTTAGTCTTTCCAGCACTCAATAGTCTTCTTGGCAGACTTGATAATGGTTTCCAGTGAACCAATGATTATTAATCCCATTTATTTTCATGTTCTATTTGCCCATCTTCTAACCTTGCATCTCTTATCGAAGTGTAGCACAAAAAGATGAAAAAAGATCAGAGGAAAGAATGGATAGCAAAAACTGTGGCTGTTTCTAATTTCAAATTTAAGGATACTTGCTGATGGGCATGTTACAGTGCTATCCGTCAGTTCTTGAGATAGCAGAAAAACATGCTGGTATAAACTGGGTTTATTGTGATGAAGAAATGAGACAAAGGCTTTGATGCTGTCTGAGATTAGTTTTGCTTGCAGATGTTTCATCAGCTGACTAGGTAACATCAGTGTAAGTGAATGTAGGGTTTGCCATATCTTGCCCTGCCAGTGTTTGTGTGGGTGTGGTTTTCTCTCTAATAGTTCCTTGATTAGGGTATTATTTTTTTGTTTGATTGTTTCTCTGGTGTTAATTCCTGCTTATCTGGGTGTTGGCTTCTGAAGAGGATGAGTTCTGGTCTTTTTGTTTCCTTTTTAGTTTTTTTATTGCCTCTCTTGAATAGCGTGCAAATGTGGTTTATCTCCATATGTCTATTGATGGCTGGTTTATCTGAATGCCAGACTCACTGGAATTTCCTAGCATTTTTGGATTTAGCTTGGTTTAAGATGCTCGTAGTTTCCCAGTTGAAACTACAATTGAATCTATGTATTGTGAGATCAAGGAGTTTTCATTGTGCCTTCCTTCTGACTGCTGGTTGGTGTTTGTGGCTGCTCTCTGCCAGTCTTCTTCCAGAAATGTAGAGGCTGTTACAGTTCTTACACTGTATGTTATAGATGGCAAACTATGTGCTTGAAGCAACTCTACTTTTATGCTTGTGGTTTGTCAATGGGCCAGTTTCTGAACATGGATCTAGCATTCTTCTAAAAGAATTCAAAAGTAATGTTTATAAGGAGCCAACTTAAGAAATGATGGTCAGACATTGCATGCCTAGATGCCTCTCTCAAAGCCAGGGATCCAGCCTCTTCAGCAACCATGCAGAGTAGCTGCTGGGAATCAATGTAGAAAGGATATCCACCCCCCCTCTCCATCCTAGAATAGCCAGGAGCAGCTGGGCAGATTCCAACTGTTGACCATGATAGCAACCACATTGTTAGTGAAACATGCCAGATAGTATTCATGGCCAGAATTGCGTAAGGAAAAGAGGGGGGAAAGTAAACAACTACTTTAAAACTGGAGCAGCTCAAGATGACTTAAAGATGACAGTGTCCCTGTGGGTTGGGGATGAAATGAAGAGGACGAGATGGAAGTAATAACATGAGGAGGCGGCAGAAAAATACATTGGACATGGTGCAAGTGAGCTTCCTTTGTGCAGCTGATTGGCCAGTAGGAGAACAGACTGCTGGACTGGATGGGCCAGGGGTCCAAACCACCATGGCACTGCTTATGTTGCTATGTATGTTTGTGGGGAGGGAGGAGGGCAGAGAAGACCCGTAAGACTCTACTTTTCCGATTTGAATTGGGAGGCCAAATCCGTGCCCTCTACAATGGAGATCGGCTCACTGTTGCATTTTGTTTTTAAAAAAAAGGAATACAGGACATGACATCAATATCTGAAATGTCATTAGAAAAAACATTGCAATTGCTGATACAACGAATCCTTTTGTTAGATACAAAGTAAATGATTGAAATTATTGAAAGATAAAATGTAAAAATAAGCTGTCAAGATCTAGTTAAGCAATAACATTTTGTTTATCATTTTGTAAAAGTTATGAGACTTGGGGGGAATACCATTTCCTGCACGATGTAGCTGTCAAAATTTGTACCCATACCCACTACCCCTTTCCTTAAAATTTTGTAAAACCAATAAACAAAATGTTTCACACAAAAAAAAAATCTGAAATGTCATATTGAAAAGGTATTACCTTAGTCAGTGGTCCCTAACCTTTTGGGCGCCAGGGACCGGTTTAGATGGAGAGAGAGGTTTTTTTCTGTGAACTGGAGAAGTCGTAGTTTCATGTGCTGCCTGCATCCCACAGATGGGGCTTTGCTTGTTTGCATAGCCTGGTTTCTGGCATTTTGGGGATGGGGGACGGGGTGGGGGTTGGGGGACCTGCCTTAGGTGGTATAAGAAAATACAACAAACAGTGGCAGAACCTGCTGGAAGAGGAGTGTGTGTGTGTGTGTGTGAGAGAGAGAGAGACAGAGAGAGACAGAGAGAGAGAGAGACACAGAGAGAGAGACAGAGAGACAGAGACGGGGGGGGGGGGAGCATGTGTTCGTGGATTGAAGGGGGAATGTGGTTGCAGCCCAGGACGTAGACATAGGGTTTATCAGGCTGACAAAGCTTCATTCTTCATGTTCAAATTAAATAAACAGCCTTCTCCCCTGCTCTATTCAACTTTCCCTGGGGGTTAATAGGATGAGAAATAGTAGAAGCTTGGGGAGGGGAAGGAACAGAGGTCATCTCTGCCTAGGAAATTTAGGATCAAGTAAACTTTTTAACTGGCATGCTTGGCTTGGCTGGGCTTGCATGGGAAAGTTCCTACTCCTTCAGCTTCCCTTAGAAGCTTGAATAATAAAAAGGAAGTTAACTTATTGCAGATTTCCTTTATCGTGTGTCATAATCCAAGAGCTCATTCAAATGCACTATTTTACACATTTTAATCTTGCATCTTAAGAATGATCAAAAGGAAAAGTGGAAGAATGTGTTTGTTCTGTGCTCTTTCAAGACCCCCTTCTGGAATGATGTCATCCGTGTTTCTGATCATGAGTCTGAAATGGAGAGAGCTGCTGTGAGGTGGACATAATGAAGGCACCAAATCATGAGTAAACTAAAAGGGCAGTATTTGGCCATCCCAGAGTAAACAGAGTAAAATCTTGGTTAATATTTGGAAGATTACCAAGAAAGTTTAGGGCAGCAATCCAGATTGGCAATTGCAAATCAACTTCCATCACATTAACAAGAAAACTGCATGATTGAGTCTAGCTTGACTTTAAAGGACATCTTTTAATGGAGAATAAATACCAGGAGTGATTCATTTACCTAAAGCAACCCTTGACTAGATGACAACAAAGCAACGTTAGTCTGGGGTCCTCTTTAGTTGAGGCATTCAATCAGTTACCATTCATATTTCCATGGATGTTCCTCTTGCAAAGCTTCAGGGCTCATGTACATAACATCAAGAACAGCAAGGATGTTTATGTCAGATGGAGCAATGGAGGCTGACAAATATTTGCTGCTGGGCAGAGTAACTTAGCTATCCAAAACTAGATGAAGACATGGAAGAATGGCAATAAATAGCAATTGGACTAATAGTACTATTTCAGTCCCAATGTTTTGGGTGATGGTGGGAGGGGGGAAGCAGAGGGGTAACAGTGAGAATGCAGAATTGATTTCCTTTCCAACTATCTGATCATGAAAGGTGATAGATCATCTTCTTGACCTAATCTTGCGACTTGAGAGGAAGCAGTCCCACCCTTCTTTCTGTGTTGGACAGAGAATGGTTATGACATTTTTCCTTTTTACTGTAGGAAAGATAGAAGAAAAGAGAATGAATAGTGAATGATGTCAGTAAATGTGGAAATTGCAAGGCCGTCGTATTTCGTTAAATTGCTTGGCTGCAAAGTCTTAATTCCAGAGATACTTTATAATGAAATTTGGTCTCAATTTTCACATCACCAATGAGGAGGTTACCTTCTGAACCTTATTTTTCATTTTCCCATTTTTAAAAAAAAATAATTATTTTTTTCCTGGCAAGACATGCCAATTCACTTATAAAAATAATTCCAGTAGTAGGAAGGTAATTCTTCTCTCGGCCCCAATTCTCAACCTCTGCAGTAATTCCTCTATAATTTAATGACTTACCAAGGCTTGTCTTTAAACTGCGAATAAACCACTGGCTCCTCCTGACCACAAGTGGTTGTATGTGGTATGTTCAGTCTAGTTAACATGAATTATGAATTTTGAACTATGACTTTGCTGCTTTAAAGCTATAGTTTTAGTTTTCAGTCTTCATTCTTAGGCATTTTTTGGGGATAAATGAAGCCACAATTCAGCATCCAAAGAGCACAATGAGTTAGGCTAAATAAATAGTGCATAGTTCACAAGCCAGTGTATTATACTTAGGTTTTGTCCCAGAAATGGGAATTTGTCCCTTTACACACTAAGATTCATACATCTGTAGAATGATTCTGGGAATAAAGTCGGGCTGACATACATCAGATGTGGAGCCTTCTCTGAGTGTATCTTCCTTCATATTACTCTGACTACAACTCCCAAAATTTTCCAGCTAGCACAGTCTTGACCAGGGGTGTCAAACTCGATTTCATTGAGGGCTGCATCAGGGTTGTGTTTGACCTTGGGGGGCTGGGGTTGGTGTGGCCAGGATGGGTGTGGCCATCTCAACATCATTTGTGTCGGGGGCACCTGTGGTGCGCTCCGTTTTCAGCTGCAACAGCCTTCTGTGTATGCTGCCCTCCCAAGCTCCATTTTCACTGGCAGAGGTACTGCGGGCCAGTCCTTCGCTGTTTCCACGGACCAGACCTAAGTACCCTGTGGGCCGGATTCAGCCTCCAGGCCTTGAGTTTGACACCCCTGGTCTTGACTATAGTGGCTGAGCATTTGGTAGCACTGACCCATGCAGACGATGCTAGGTTAAGACGGCTGTAGAAGGATGTGCCATCCAATTAGAAGGCTGTTTATTTAGGCAGACCCTTTGCTCTGGTAGGAGGTTGATATGTAGATAGGTAAAAATGTTTGACTAGCCGATGAATACCGCTAACAGAGAGTCAGTGCAGCTTTTTTCTTTTATGAAAACGATGCCATTTACCCATGCAAGAAACGATGAACCAATCTTCAAAATATTTTTTATTTCAATTTTTATTTTTGTAGTAACTGAAGTATAGGCCCATTTCCCCAATTCAACAAGATAACAACACAATACAATACAATAGCAGAGTTGGAAGGGACCTTGGAGGTCTTGTAGTCCAACCCTCTGCCTAGGCAGGAAACCCTATATCGTTTCAGACAAATGGCTATCCAACATCTTCTTAAAGACTTCCAGTGTTGGGGCATTCACAACTTCTGGAGGCAAGCTGTTCCACTGATGAATTGTTCTAACTGTCAGGAAATTTCTCCCAGTTCTAAGTTGCTTCTCTCCTTGATTAGTTTCCACCCATTGCTTCTTGTTCTACCCTCAGGTGCCTTGGAGAACAGTTTGACTTCCTCTTCTTTGTGGCAACCCCTGAGATATTGGAACACTGCTATCATGTCTCCCCTAGTCCTTCTTTCTATTAAACTAGACATACCCAGTTCCTGCAACCGTTCTTCATATGTTTTAGTCTCCAGTCCCCTAATCATCTTTGTTGCTCTTCTCTGCACTCTTTCTAGAGTCTCCACATCTTTTCTACATCATGGTGACCAAAACTGAATGCAGTATTCCAAGTGTGGCCTTACCAAGGCATTATAAAGTGGTATTAACACTTCATGTGATCTTGATTCTATCCCTCTGTTGATGCAGCCTAGAACTGTGTTGGCTTTTTTGGCAGCTGCTGCACACTGCTGGCTCATATTTAAATGGTTGTCCACTAGGACGCCAAGATCCCTTTCACAGTTACTACTATTGAGCAAGGTACCACCTATACTGTACCTGTGCTCACAGTTACTACGATTACTGTACGCTTTTAAGATTTTTGCCTGCCCTCCTTATTACCATATCAGATAATATTATAATGAGAAATATGCAAATTAAGACCAAGAAAAAACGTGAACACATGAATACATTTGAACTTGGAGAACTTTCCCGTGAATTTCCCTCTCCTGCTCTTTCCACTCTGTTCTTTCCCTGTTTCTTATCTTCAAGAAATGTAGTCCCAAAGTCAGGGATGACCTTAAATTTTTTTTAGCAAGGGGTTCTCTGCCTGGTTGCTGGGTGGGCGTGGCAATGTTGGGCATGGCCTAATCGCAGAGATGAGTTTTGGTTGATGCTGCTGGCAGTTTGCTCAGGGATACGCTTCAAAATGCTTCTGTACACGCACAGAAGCAAAAAACACAATGGCACCGCCTATGGCGCCGATGAGGGAACCGGTTTAGGGGCGTGGCAGGCTGAATTACTACCTAGTCAGCCAAACTTGTCCAAACCAGTAGGATCCCCCCTCTGCCTAGTTGGCTTCCTGCACCATGGTGGGGCGGGGGGGCGCTTTTGCCCTCTCTGGACTCCAGAGGTTTTCCTTGAGCCTCGAAGAGGGTGAAAATGGCCTCTCCAGGCTCCGAAGGCCCTCTGGAAGCCATCAACAGGCATATATGTGCCGAACTTCCAGTAGGGCCCTCCCTGAGCCTCAGTGCGTGCCCTGCACTTACCTGCATCCAAAACGGGCCGTGTGAGGACTCCTGGGAGGGATGGGGCAGGGCCAGCCAGGAGTGAGATTTGGGGGTTCTCCAAATTGTGGCAAATTTTAGCTAGAGGTTCTCTCAAACCCCTCTGAACCCCCAGTAGCCCATCCCTGCCCAAAGTTTGATGTATTTTTGCACTGCGAAAGATTTAAACGTAGTAGCATGGAGTTGCAAAAGAACAGTTTACTATAAAAAGTAACAATGTTCTTATTCCTTTGTTGGTTATACTACTATCTGGGAATCGCTTATTAGAAAGATAGGCTGATAATCTTTACTATTGTCACTGACCAGCAAATTGTGAAACCAATAACAGATTTTTTGTTGTTGTTGATGCATTTGTGTGAAATACTGGCACCTAGTGGTGTAGCAAGGAATTGCTTCCCCTAATATAATTGGGAAATCTGTGTCAAATGTATTGAAGCAGTACTTTTATTTGGCCAACCAACAGTTACAGCATTTGAATTCTTAAGAAAAATTGGAATGGTAGTGGTGGAGGAATTTGCTGTTTTAGTCAAGAATATGTCTTTAGTTAGATCGGAAGGAATGCCAAATACTGTTTATTCCACATGCTGCTTTTCCACTAAAAACTGAGATCAGGAATCAAATAAGTAAAGCAATAAAACTCATCAAATTAACAAACTAGCTTACTAGAAAAAGCTGTAATTGCACCCCATCCAGATAAAGGATCCTTCAAATGTTTCCCGTAAGATTTTTTTTACAATGGTCCTGGTGAGAATCTCCAAGGATATAGATGATGTATCAGATTTTCCTCGGTTTCCAATGTAAACCTTTGATGTTTAAGGAAGTATAATAGGTACAGCTCGATTAAAGAAAACAAGGAAGAAAATCCAATCAAGAATATTATGCACCAGGTGGACCACAAGATGGTGCTGATCTGCTATAAAGAGGATTTCTCTGATCCAATTATTATTACAAAACACATTAAAAAGGAAAATACTGTAACAGTGGGAGTACACTTGATGTGGGATTCAAGGCTGTGATGAAACAAAAGGTCTCAGTAACATAATTACTAAATTAGAACAGAGATATAAGTAATGCTAGACTTAACAATTTCATAGTCAAATTTAATATTTTACTTTTGCCTAAAGTATTAACTATTTATTTATCCATCCTTGGATCTTCTTTAGTCTCTTGGAATAATTCTAACCATTTATCAGAGCTGCTGCTTTTCCCAGCTCAAGCACAGCAACTCCCCTAAAGAATTGCTTTAAGTTTTAAAAGAAAAAAGCTTTTTCCTCTGTGAGAGACGGAACTGGAGGGAGACCATACAGGTATTCGAATTTTGATGTTGTCTGACGTTTAGACTGGCAGGGAGGCTGCTGTTGTGTGAACGTAGGCTACCTACTCATCAAAGTGCTGATAGTCCTCGACTTACAACTACAATTGAGCCCCAAATTTATGTTGCTAAGTGAACCATTTGTTAAGGAAGTTTTGCCCCATTTTACAACCTTTCTTGCCACAGTTATTAAACCAATCCCAATTGTTAATTTAGTAACACTGTTGTTAAGTGGATCTGGCTTCCCCACTGACTTTCCTTGTCAAAAAGTCACAAAATGACCCTGGGACACAGTAACGGTCCCATATTAGCAACGATCCAGAAGTTGTGAATGCTTCAACACTGGAAGTTTTTAAGAAGATGTTGGATAACTATTTGTCTGAAGTGGTGTAGGGTTTCCTGCCTAAGCAGGGAGTTGGACTAGAAGACCTCCAAGGTCCTTTCTAACTCTGTTATTCTATTCTATATCCCCAGATATATTTCTTTAAAAAACAGAAACCTGGGACCTTGTGTGTTGTAATAATTAAAGGGTTACACTGGGGCTAATGGGGCCCTCTGTACAAATCCACTGAGGGTACGTTTTGGACCAATGAGGTGTTTTCAGCCAGCCTATCTTACAGGATCATTTTAGTGGGGATGTATGTATGCACTCCTAAAATAAGTCCTCTGCCTCTTGGAGGAAAGGCAGGTTATAAATATAATAAATAAGTAATTCTTTCCAAAGAGAAACAACATAGGAAATAGTGAGTGAACAAGACAGGGATGAAAATCAGGAACCAAGACTGTCTAAGTCCTGATGTAGTCCACATTCATTTTTAGAATCAGACCGGAAGGCCGCAAACATAACTTTCAATAGGTAAACCTGTTCCCACCCCAACCCCAATACTTTTTCAATTTTATCAACTTGGGTGTTGCTAATCCAAGCTGGCACAGTGGTTAGAGTGCAGTACTGCATGCTACTTCACCTGACTGCTAGCTGCAGTTCGGCAGTTCAAATCTCACCGGCTCAAGCTTGACTCAGCCTTCCATTCTTCCGAGGTGGGTAAAATGGGGACCCAGATTGTTTGGGGGCAACAGGCTGACTCTGTAAACTGAGTGGGTTGTAACAGCACTACGAAGCGGTATATAAATCTAAGTGCTAAGTGCTATTGCTAATTGCTAGGAATCCACTGGAGATTTGCCTATTTTCTTCCTGATTCTGGCTTAATTTTTAACCCGTTTCTCAATTTAAAAGTGGTATGCGATTTTTACCCCCCACCTGACAATATTGTATCTCTTCTCTGCAGCCTCAGGACCTGGAAGCATCCACATCTCACACTTTCAAAGTGAAGAGTTTCAAGAAAGTAAAACCATGTGGGATATGTCGTCAGGCGATTACCCGGGAAGGTAGTACCTGCCGAGGTGAGTGATGGTGTCTACGGGAGGGTAAAGTTCGAGCTTTCAGACCAAACACAACTACAGGTTGTCTTCGACTTAATGACTGTTCATTGAACGAAGATTTGAAGTTATGACAACCTTGAAAGAAGTGACTTACATTTACAATGGTTGCCGGTGTCTTGTGATTACATGATTACCATTTTGCAACCTTCCCAGCTGACTTCTGACAAAAAAAAAAGTCAATAGGGAAGCTGGATTTGCTTAACAAACGTAACAATTACTGTAAAAGTGGTCGTAAAATAGGGTCCAGTCTCATGATGATTCAGTTAATGACAGCATCGTTAATGACCAGGTTTCTGGTCCATTGATGGTCATAAGTCGAGTACTATTTGTAGTTTTCTGGTAGAGAACAAATTACAGGTAATCCTCAACTTTCAACAGTTCATTTAGTGACCGCTAAAAGCTACAACAGCACTGAAAAAAGTGATATGACAATTTCTCATGACTTTTGTAGCATCCCCATGATCATGTGATCAAAATTCAGACGCTCGGCAAGTGGTTCATACTTTTGACCATTGCTGTCATCTGATCGCCTTTTCGCAACCAATTAAGGTCACTGGGGAAGGCAGATTTAACCATGTTACTAACTTATCAACTACAGTGATTCACTTAACAACGGTGGCAAGAAAATGGGGCAAAACTCACTGAACAAATATTTCACTTAGCAACGGAAACGTTGGGCTCTATTGTGGTCCTACGTTGAGGACTACCTGTATAGAATTGTATGGGCCAAAAATAATGTGAGTTAATGTTAGTCTTTCCCCCTTAGAAAAATACTCCTGGCATGGAAATAAAGAAACATGTCTCCATTTCCCATTATAGATTAATATAATCAGAGAATGCTGACTAGGGATTAACATTTCTGAAAACATGGATGCAAGAGCTTATATTTGAACTTGCATTCTTTTTGTGGGCTTCTTATGGATGTTTGCTCAGATACTGTGTGAATAGAATGGTGGCTTGAATGGCCTTTGATGTAATCCAGAGTAAAACTTTCCTCATGTCCTTCTGTTCCCATCCATATGTCCTAGAAGTCCAGCAAGTAAGTATGTTAGATTGCTTGCTCCATGGTGATTTTTCAAAAATAGAGCAGCATGCAATGATGGGTTTATACCGGTTTTACTCCCGATTCACTCCTGGGCGTTCTCTCTCTCTCTCTCTCTCTCTCTCTTGTGTGTTTGTGCGACGCTTCTGTGCATGCGCAGAAGCGTCTGGGCAGGTGGGCAGAGCCTACTGCCGCTGCCACTACCGGTTCGGTCGAACTGGGAGTGACCCACTTCTGGCAGCATACATGTAATATCCCCCCCCCTTCTCCTCCATCTTCAGCCTTGCAATGAAAAGAATGCTATTTTTGCTTCCTGTCTATGGAAGTGTCAGCCCTACAAGGAAGGACGCATTAAGAAGCCAATGCCATCTAGGTCAGGACTATTTTTGTTGTAATAGCTATAATAACAGAATCTTGAAAGTTTGAAAGTGCTCCCCCCCCCCCCTTATCTTCATCTGAACTAAAGAGTGGCTGATCTGAGATGTTTTCTCAAATTATGGTTTTGGCCTGGACTAAAGCCCTGCTTATCAGACTGTGGCCTTGGATTTGACTCTTCCTCTATCCTTCCAGGGCAGAGGTGACAAACTCGCATGTCACATTGTCATCATGTGACGAATTGCAACTTCCTCCCTTTCGCTAAAATGGGGATAGGCGTGGCCAGTGCATGACGCATTGAGCCCGTAGGCCACGAGTTTGACATCTCTGTTCCAGGCCATCCCCTGTGCCCTCTTTGTATAAGGAAGAAAAGAATGGGGTAAAATTCCCTGATTGCATTAATCAAACGTGATTGACTGAATCAGCTGCTTCCCCAAAGTAAAGACTTATCCTCAGGTGTCAGTAGTACACAATCTCTGATTCTGACTCTAAGAATGACCATTGTTAATATCTTTCTCCCATCCATTCAGTACAAAAGAGACTGGGAAGCTATTACATTTTTTAAATTGAAAGAACATAGAATGGAAGACTAATTCATGATAGGCTCATTGGAATAGCTCTTCTGTGGACAGAACAATGGAGATTCCTACTCAACTGTTTCTTCTAGTTTTCTGTCTTCACTTGCATAACAATAGAAAAATGCTAAAAGAACAGAATTTCTGGAATATTTTGTTTTTCCAAGGTCGTCACAGGCATAATAGCTGTTCCAGCATTTAGACAAGAGAATTTTAACCCTCTATTGGCTGTGATTGAGGAGAGTTAACCAGAGTCCCTCTAATAACTCTTCTAACTAGGTCCACCAATTTCTACAACATTCCAGTTCTCCAATTTGATTAAATGCTCACAGACCCTGTGGTTAAATGCTATACGTTTACAGTGATGACTTTGAATAGTCATCTATAGCCACAGAAAGTCATTCTTAGGCAATAGGGAACCAGAGATAAACAGGTTCATTTCCTTCTTCTCCTGTAATGATGCTGAGATACCTTCTTATGCCTTCCAAGGACAAAGTCAAAACACTTTTATGTAGGACTTTTGTGGAAGTTCAAAAGCACAATCTCATGATTCTGTGGCCAAAAGCTGATCTGTTGAAATAATGGCAAAACCATTATAGCACTGTAATAATGAAGAGGTTGGGGGAATCTGTTACCCACTGGCAAACTGGAACTAGGGGAGGGGGTCTATTCTTCTTATCTCAGCTTATTGTATCTCTGTAACAATTCCACCATTCATGGCTTGCTTCTTCTTGTCTCATTCCTGCTCCTTCCCTTCCCTTCTCTTCTCCATGTATTGAGAGTGAATTGTAGGGCAGATTCACAAAGCATTTGAAGAGCTAGGGACTGCAATCATTGAAGACATTTCTGGCAGTAGCCATGCAATCCCTTCACAAAGTGTATTGACAAGGAATCTTGTAGCCTGTCAGAAATGTACAGATTAATTAAGTAATAAAGATAATATCATGGCTCTTAGTCTAAGCAAGTGAATTATGATCCATGGGTTTTTTCTGTGATCAGGTTGTTAATTTTCAAGATGCCATAAGATGTCACTTTAATCAGTTTTGCAACTGGCCACAAGATGCCACTATTTCCACGTTTTTATCTTTATTTTGTGCAGTAATGTATGAAGTAGAGTTATTGCTGATGAATTGGCTAACAATTCAAGCAGTAAAAGTGCCTAAAGGGATACTTTTAAACATTTTTGTTCAATCTTTCTCTCCCTTGCCAGGAAGATCTAGACATGATCAGTGTATTGAATAATTCAGTCCAATTAGTTGACATAATCAGAAATGTGGATAGACTTGCAACTGTTTTCCCAATGCAGGGTGCCCCATTCTAGTTACTTCAGAACTGTTGGCTTTCGTGTCCCACCATTTATAGTTGACTGTGAAAGTAGCATAATGATGATACTTAAAAAAAGCAACAACACCTGACCATGCATTGATTTTTAGCAGATTATCAGTGGTGGGTTTCCATTTTTTTTACTACTGGTTCGCTCGTGTGCACTTGTGTGCTTGCGCAATACCCACCTCTACAGATTATTTATCTGCTTTTTATCATAACAGAAATTATGGGAATGAATCAGAATGTACATCTAGAAATGAAAAATCAAAACCCGGCTAAGTGCACATTACCTCTATTGATTAATACAAGTTTATCCAATCCATTTTGCCTGCATTTTTAGTTGAACTACAGTTATATGTCTTAATCCACACTTTGCTGAATGCTGTATATTATTTGCAACTTAAAACTAGGAAATTTTATTTTTTTTAAACTGAACATTTAGAAAATGGAATTGTACATTTTTTCTGCCTGATTTTATGAAATCACAAACTGGTGTAGGAATGGCACAGAACAGACTTAAAACTGGAGAAATGAGAACAACTGAACTCAACTAATTTGCCCGGTTGTACAATCCACAGCAGCAACAAAAGTAATAATAATAATAATAAACAGCATTGATGAAGCATAATCATAGAAAAGCAAGTACAAAATAATATCCAGACATGCAGCCAACATATTTGGCAAGACAAGTGGTGTGACTCAGAGTTAGTCTCTTTGTGAATATAATGCAAAAGTTTGAAATGGAAAATGTACTTACTAAATGATCCCAAATGAGGAAGGTGGTAGCGAAAGATCTAACATGTTAGAAGCACATGGCAGAAATTATAGATGAACATAAACACCACCAAATGGATTTCTGCATGGGGTTAGTCTAACATTTAGACCTAACTTGGACATCTCTGAAATAGAAAGAATATACAGTAGTAGCTTATAAAAATGTGATTCACATTTAACCCAGTCATATGAAGCATTTATTTGTATATGTGTTGCTTACGACTACTGACTTCTTTAAAGATGCCTGATTTGTTTGCTAGACTAGACTTGCGTAACATTTTTTGGGCCAGCAGTCTCTGGACCCAGAAGATGCTGAATTGTTCTGCCACTAGTGTTGGTTTCCAAGTTGAGTTGTTGGTCATTCAAAATGTGGTAAGCCTTAGGACCGTGATGGCGAACCTATGGCACACGTGCCCCAGGTGGCATGCGTAGTCATATCTGAGCGAGGCGTTGCCCTATATCAGCTCCAGCGTGCATGTGCGCGTTGGCCAGCTGATTTTCAACTTTCCGGAGGGCAGGGGGAGGCCATTGTCACACTCCTCAAGCTTCAGGAAAGCCTCTGGAGCCCGTGGATGGTGATGGGCCTACCGGAAGTTTGGAAACGAACTTCCAGTTTGCCCGTTGGGCCATTTTTCGCCCTTCCCAGGCTCTGGAAGCTTTCCTGAAGCTTGAGGAGGGTGAAAAATGGCCCAATGGGCCTACTAGAAGTCCGGAGGCTTCAGTGAGGCCTGTGTGCATGTGGGGGGGGGAGTTGTGCGTGCATGCGCGGGGGGAGGGCATTGCACTATGCATGTGGGCACGCTACGCGCTCTTTTGGCACCCCAGCGGAAAAACATTCGCCATCACTGCCCTAGGATATATTACAATTTTTTTTTTACAAAAACATAGGTGGTCCTCGAATTACAACAATTCATTTAATGAACATTCAAAGTTACAAAGGCGCTGAAAAAAGTGACTTATGACTATTTTTCACACTTACAACCATTGTAGCATCCCAATGGCCACATGATCAATATTCAGGTGCTTGGCAACTGGTTCATACTTATGATGCTTGCAGTGTCCCGGGGTCATGTGATCCCCTCTTGCGACCTTTTGACAAGCAAAGACAATTGGGGAAGCCGGATTCACTTAACAACCATGTCACTAACTTAACAATTGTAGTGATTCACTTAACAACTCTGGCAGGAAAAGTTGCAAAATGGGGCAAAACTCCTTTAAATGCTTCTCTTGGCAACATAAATGTGGAGTTCAATTGTGGTCATAACTCGAGGAATACATTTAAAGAGGAAGCCTGTGTTTCCGCAGCTGTAAATCAAACACGGAAAATGAAACGGTTCTCATACCCAATGAAATTAACATTTTCTATTTCTATTATTATTCCCTCATGTCTAAACCTGAATTTGTGAATCTCTCACACACAGACACCCCCGCCCCCCATACACTCAGCCTCTAATTGTGGAGAAATAGTAATAGCTTTGTATCCTGTGAACAAAGTGTGATTATCCGTAGATTCAGAAAAGTGAAGAAAAATTAAGTTTTTTAAAAACAGCTGCTGTGGGCATTATAAACTGCAGAAAAAAGCAGGATTTTAGTGACCTCCTGATTCTTCAATGAACATTTCCATGTTTATTGAACATGGAAAATGAAAGTTTACAGTAGGGGTGTCAAACTCTCAGTGTCACGTTTGGTCATGTGACATATCATGATCCCCCCCTTCTAAATGAGGTGGGCGTGGCCAATGCATGACGCATTCATCTCACGGGTCGCGAGTTTGACACCCCTGGTTTACAGCATCTGGAAGGCTTCAGTTTGCCTACTCTTGCGTTAAAAAGTGATGAAGAATTGGTTTTCCTTCTTCTCTCAAACAGAGGGGAATAATTGGTTTGGAAGTGGATACTGTAAACTATAAGACTCTGTTTTCTGAAGTTATTTTCTCCTTCATGACTTTTAGTGTTTTAGACCACTATCCAGTCATCATTAAACCAACATGACAGTATTAAAGACAGGCTTTAGATCACCATGATAATAGTTGGGTGACTATGAATTATTACTGAGAAAACAGATTTACTCTCAAAGGTAGATAGTCCCTGATTGTTCATGAAGCACCAAAGTAAAGAAACAGGCTGTTAAGAAGGCAAAATTACATCCACTGCTTGAGTGGCATAGTTGCCACCTTGCAGACTACATAAACTTTTGGTTATACAGTTGATTGGCTTTCTAAAATTTTGGAGGATAACACATTTTTGGCAACAGGATGGGCAGGGGATTAGGTACAGTTGGATAATTATGCTACAAAAAAGGGATATTTAAATTAAATTGGGGATTTACTGCTACCACCCATTTTTCCATCCATTTTTCAAAGTTCTGTTCATTAAGTACAAACCCATCAAGCTCTAGAGTTGTGCATTGAATGGGAAAATATTTAGACCCTTATTTGCAATAGCTTGATTGGCTATGTTATCAAACATTACCAAGTAAGATGTTCACACACATATATAATTCATGTTTACATTTCTACCATAATGGGAGGGCAAAGTGAGCCACATAAAGTCTTCTGAATAAGAAGTTAAAGACAGTATCCTATTTGTAATCTGTATATTCCTTAAGGGGAAAAATCCCTAATGTCATAGAAAATGAAATATGAAAAATTAAAGGCTTTTCCCAAGAGTTCTTGTAAGAGGCATCAAATAATCTGCTATAAATAAATAGAAAAAGAATCAAACAAAAATTAGGCAATCTTTTTGAATTCAACACTGTTTTCAAATACAAAAAGCTCCAATTTTTTCTTTTGCATGCCATCAGCTAAAATTTGTCATTCCTTTCCAGAAGTTTGAACCAATCTGGGTTTTGTCCTGTGCTGTTTTAAGGAACAGCCATGGCCATTGTTCACATCTTTACACATCAGTATTTTTTTAAACATTTCATTACTTTTCAATCTCCACTCTACTTTGAATTTTAGCTTACATACAAACCTGGGTGGTTATATCTCTACCAAACGTCTTAAATGCCTATCATTTCAGCAAATGTTTGGCGTCCTTGGCGTGCAAACTGCAGATGTCTGGAAAGCCAGAAAGAGAGACAAATTTCTACAGTGAAATAGATTTATGTCTGTTTGTAGAAGATATACAACATCCTGCGATCAGCCGAGATTTCCTGTTACAGTACACACAGCAAAATAGATGTACTTCTTACTTTTTTTTCTTTTTTTAGCATGCAGTCAACTTGTGGGCCACATGGAATTTCTGCTGTGGATGTACTAAAGTTGTATGCATGTGAGAAACTGAGTCTGAATAGGCCAAGGATATAGAATGAGTCTGAGGTCAGACCATGTCCTATTCTCATTCCCGAGTGTCATTTCAAAGCAAATAGCAGAATATTCAAGATCTGGCAACATTCTTAGAAAAGAACTGGGGGTATGAATTATCCTACTGTGTTTCATCAGCCACATGCTTGCCTTGTTTCATAGACCTTCTAAATAAACATTGTTTCCATCACGTAGCCTATTTTGTGTAGGATGTCATTGCTTGTTGGGAATGCTAATGGTAAAATGCTTGTAATGAACAGTTCCCTGCCTGCTCCGTTTTTTACATTAGATGTGAAATCAGCACCCACCTCTAGCAGAAACGATTATTCTTTTAGTCTGCATTTGCCTATCTAAGAAGCTTCATAAAGTTCCAAACACACAGTTTGATTCTTGATAACAACTCATGGTCTGGGTTGGAAACTTAAAGCTTATCCGATCTCAGTTTCTACTGATGCTTAAACTAGATCCAGTTAAAAGCAGTGTGAACGTAGTACAGCATTTAAAACACTCAGCTGGTACAGAATTGACTTGTAACGTTTATAATTTGCTGACCTTAATAGGCGAGATTGCAACTTTATTTAGGGCATGGCCTTGCCACATTCAGATTGTGGGCAAAGAATCCATTTTTCCTCGTTGCTTTGCACACTCTCTAAACGGTCTGAGAGATAAAATGTAAAACAATGAGGTGCAAAACCCTTGTTCAGTTGGATTAAGAAAGACATTTAAGAACAGAATCAGACCAAAACTCTGTCAAATCTAGCACCTTTTTTGTCACAATAATCTCTAAGAAAAAGACAGTTTCGTATAGCGGTTATTATGCCATTAGGCTAAAAGACCATATGTTGTAGTCTTGCCTTAGCCAGGAAGCCAGCTGGGTGAACTTCAGCCCGTCCCTCTCTTAGTTTAAGAAGAAGCATGCAGCAGCTAGTGCAGTCAGTCAGCTCTCAGCTGAAGGATGTAGACACCTTTATCTATAAACAAAAGACCCAAGAAGAATCATCTAGTTCAGGGGTCACCAACTTTTCGGACCTCAGGGACCACTAAATTCATAATTTTAAATCCACTGCACCACTAATATGAATTTTTTAAAAAGATAAATGGTAAGAAGTGCAATATAAAAAAATGCAAATAATTTTTCTGCAGACCACCAAAATTTTCTCATGGACCACCAGTTGGTGACCACTGATCTAGTTATCTTCCAAGAGATATGCTGCCTCTCTTCTATGAAATAGTACAAGGCCATCAAGAATCATAGTCACTGAAAACCTTATCCTTTGTGAATTCTCTTTCAAAGGTCTATTAGTGGCCATCTTCACATCTTGTAGCAATGTGATGAACGTCGACAGTGACAGTGAGCCAGCCTTCCCAGCTTGGGGTCCTACAGATGGGTTAGCCAGGTTACACTGGTGGAGAATTTAGCAAGTTATAGTCTCCACCCATCTGGAGGGCATTAAATTGGGGAAAGGCTGCAATAAACAGCCTCCCAATCTGGCTCATTATCGGCACAATGGATGTGTAAACAGCCCTCAAATTAGCTCTATAGGGGGCAAAACAAGTGGCAGGTTTTAATTTAGTAACCCACCCACAAAGATCAGTACCCAGGACAGGGAGTAGCTTAGCTAGGCTAAACATGGCCTTTTGTGTCCCCTGTTTTCATGCTCTGTAGCTCTCCCAGCTGGAGCTGACTGCCTATCACTCCTGGAAGGATGATGACTGGGAAGTATTCCCAAGTATTCCACGGGAAGTATTCCACCATGTAATTCTTTTCTTAGTAAAGCTGAGCTGAAGGTTACTAAAGGGATCGGGAGGTCATTACCTTCCCACCTTGCATGTGACTCAAGTAAAGCACGTGTGACGGAAGGAATGGGATGGCCTACTGCAGGCCCAGCCGCTCACGCTGTCGTTCTGACACAGCTGATACAGATCAGGTGGAAGTCACTGGGCAGCCAATATGTTCTGCCAAGTTCTTTTTATCAGACCTGGTCAGGTGCACAGCTCTGTTTCCGATGTCTCAGACAAGGGAGGAAATGCTTATTGAACTCCAACAATGCCCGCTTCCTATGTTCCCTCAGGCAGGAAACAACCCCAGAGGCAGAGAATGCCTAAAGGAAGATTAAGCCACCGATCTCTGCTTGGAAATCTAGACTGATTAAAGGTTCTCTGCAAGCTAATGTGTGGCGGCTTCATGGTGACTTGCATGCCCTAATCCTGCTCAAACCTGGGCAGCCCCTGTAAAGGTGAAATTGCAAGCAGAAAAGAAATCGTTTGATACTTTAGGTAAAAATGACGGAGGGAGTCAGATCCCTTTCTCTCTTGTTTGGAACCGAATGGGCAGCAGATGTTTTGTCGATGTTCTCATTGTGTTTGCACATGTTGTCTAATTATGCAGATGGCCTATGGATAATCACACCATTATGCAGGAGTTCCCTCAGGGCTCCAACCTAATACTGCGGAGATCTCTAAATGAATTTGAGTACTAGCAAATACTTTTACCTTATGGCGATGGAGGTTGAGCTAAAGCCTCACGGGGGTCTTCCTCTTCGTAAGGGCAAGGAAGGTAGGATGCTGGCTGGAGGATAGAGATGTTTGAGAGGAGGAGGCGAGATGTTGGGGAGACCTTATTGCAGTCAGGAAAGGTGACTGGAGATGACCGGGAACAGCCACAAAAGAGGCAGGTTAGGAATCAACAGTAGAGGCAGCAAATTTCATGCTGCAGTTGTTTGTCATCAATTCAGTAATACTGAAATGTTTCCAAATTATCAGATTTTAAACCGGATTGCTCAGAAGCCTCAGTTTGTTTCATGCTATTCTGTTTTGGATTCTTAGCCTTACCAACCACTCTTACTTCTTGCTTCTCCTTTCTTAGTTTTATACTAGTTTTTTTCTGGGTTTTTCCCCTCCTTCCAACTTCCTGGACAAGCCGGTGCTGCTGGAATACCAGGTAGTTCCCTATCCAAGCACTTAGGGTAACCCTGTTTAGCTCCTGGGATCAGCCAGTGTTAGTAGGCAGTACTATCTTATAGAAATACTTCCTTGATCTGTTCAGTACTATGAACTACATCAGCCTTACCAGGTAGACCACATAGAAAAAACAACCAGATAACTAATTCTACTTTATTGTAAAATTGCATTAATAAAAATGGTAAAAGTCTGAAAGTAGATTTCTCCTATCATCACCTTTATATACACTTAGGAAAGATCCCTCCTGAGCCTCATTCTCCATCCAATATGTGGATGGCAAACCTTTTTGGCACTGAGTGCCTAAACCGGAGGGCATGTGCATGCATGCATGCATGCGTGCAGGAGCCCCAGAAACCGGCCACCTGGTCTTTGGGTTTCTGTGGCTCTGGCATGCATGAAGACCAGCTGGTGTGCCAGAGCCCCAGAAATCCAAAGATCAGGTGGCTGGCACCTGAATGTGCACCAGCCAGCTGGTTTTCAGGTTTCCAGGCCTCTGGCATGCGTGAAGATCAGCTCACCAGCATGCATGTGCATGCTGGAAGCCAGAAGAGCAGCTGGCGATGCCGCGTGTGCCCACAGAGAGAACTCTGTGTGGCACTTCTGGCATGTGAGCTATAGGTTCGCCATCACGGCAATATACAATTGTGGACTATGCTTCATCTTATCTGGCCATTTCCTAAGTAACATCTCTTCACCTGGTCTCCTAAGGTTGTGCCCCGAAACCATCATAAGCTGTGTCCATCAGGTTTAACTGGAATATTCCCAGCATCCCTCATGACTTATTGGCTGAAGCTGTTGAAATTAGCAAAATCTGGATGGTTCAATGGTCATTATATTCTTGTGCCAAAAGAATTGTCTATCCTTTCATAATGAAGATGGCTATGTTCAAGCAATATGCAAAAAACCAGCCAGCACATTTTAGCTTAGCGTTTAGTTTAGAGTCAAAGTGGTTTACAGTATATCAGATCAAACCCAAACAAATTGGGGCTAATTGCTCTGCAGTTAAATGTGGGTAAATGTATGATGTAAGAATACATCTAATATCCCAAATGTGCTTTCCCCCCCACCCCCTAAAAGGCAACTGGACTTTCTGGCTTTTCTTTAAAGATGTTTCTTCGGCTCTGAAGAAGCTTCTTGGATGAGAAGTAAAACATTTTTTCAAAGAAGAAACCAGGAAGTCCAGTTGCCTCTTGAAAAAGCACCTTTGGGACAACCATGACCCAGGATGACTGAGAATCCCCATAGATATTTAGCAATACATCTAATATTTTCTCAAATTGAAAAGCCCTGCAGAATTACACAGCTTTCCATGGTGCCGCCCTTTATCTGATTTCCTGACCTCGCACTCCTACTTCATGGTTCAATGGCCTTAGTGAACAATCACCACTTTCACTTCTTTAATGGCAGACCATCAGATACTTAAATTTAAATGACACCCTGTCTTCACAGCACTGGATAGCATTGCTGCCTCCCACCCCCACCCCCGTACATTTTCTCTTTTCTAGCAGTTTAGATTTTTGTGACTCTCCTTTGAGTGGTCCTCAATGTCCCTACAAAGGAACTGGAAGGCAAGAAGGAGATGCTGTGTCCTCTTTCAGCTGGAATGCTCTTCACACCATGCTGAATGTCTGGAATGTATTGCCATGGGGTGCGATGATGGCCATTGGCTTAGCAGGCTTGAAAAACAGCTTAGAAGGACTCGTGGGAGATAAGATTATTAAGTACCTTACGGTTTAATTTCCAACCTGGGGGCAAATTGCTAACAACTACTGGCTTGTGTTGATTTTAGGAGTTGGGTGGGACTGAGGAAGGTAAGAGTTGGCAAAGCCTATTGTGACTGGTGGTCTGACTGGAAGCCTCCTTTGCTTGTGGGAAGCAGGATGTTGGACTATAGATAAATAATTAAGTATAGCTAAAAATTTGCAGCCTTTGAATTGCATGACCTCATATCAACATGAAAGAGTGCAAAGTAACATTTAAGTTGCTTGTTTTCTAACCCTGAGATCCCTTGAGCTCTTAGTTCTATTCATAAATTCAGGCTGTGGACTTTTGCCCTGTTAAAAGGCTGTTTCATTAGTAAACATGTTATTCCTCAGTTTTCTTTGTCTTCGGTTAGATGATTAGTATCTGAATTAATCTGCACTAGCCTGGAATCAATCTGAGCTAGCATGCATTTACTGTATTTGATCTGCAGCAATTTCTTTTACACAAGCAATTTGGTCCCTTGATGCTGCAGTTGCCACATTAGGGAGGTGGATGCTGCAAATCAGGGATTTGAACCCAGTTCTTCTTAAATACCGGTACTCAAAACCAACCTCTTTGCTCTGGCTTCCTATATTTTGCCTGTCTATGACCTCGAACAGCATTTGCTGCTTCCTGTTCTGCTGGAGAGCTAATAGAAGCTGACTTTACTGGCAAACATTTCTTGGCCATTAGATGTACTACAAGTGACTGAACTGCATCAGCAATGAGGGTTTAATTCTGAGTAAAATATTAACAAATAGAAGTGTTTCTGGAGACATTCTCAAATGCTTGCAATTCCAGAATGCTTTCCACGTCTCCCAGGAGGTTATTGCTGTCCCTTCTCAGATAAGAATAGTAAAGCCTTTTACAAACAAGAAACGCTATAGAAAACCACGGAAATTAAACAAGAATAAATGGAATTCAAGAGGAATGATAATGTGTCTCTTTGCCTGTTTTCTTCCCCGGCTTTAAAGATTTGGGCTCTTCTGGGAATGTGGATAATTTCTTGGCCATCCTCCAGCTAGTTGAGTCGCTGAGCCTTCCAATGTGCTTTCACTCGAGTGAATTTTGGGTACATTGCCCTGAGTGAAATATACAAACGATAATATTGCAGCAGAAACAGCATGGTCTTTCACAGCCCCTGCGGTGCTCAGAGTAGCTGCTACACAGAGTCGTATTTATGTGACTTATGCTTATTTACACCCCACCTTTCCTTTGAGACCTAAAGACAGTACAGAGGGTGGGGTATTTTCCCTTGTTTTCTTTTCACAAAACAACCCATGAAATAACTTAGCCAGAAAAAAGCAAGATTGGCCCTGTCACTCCTTGAGCTACTTGAAGGAGCTGTCACTTGGTTTTGAAGAAGATTCTCAGGTTCTCATGATAAACTGCAGCAAATGGACAACTGTCTTGGCACACATGTGTTCTCCATCTCAGTGATGGTGCCATAATTGCATCTGGTCACAACATGGAAGCTAATCAATGTTAAACATATTCCAAAGAGTATCATGCCATATTCACAATTCAGTGGATTTTCAGGACTAGAAAAAATCCCCAAAGTTAAGCAGCTTAGATATCAAGGAAATAGTATTATAAATATTCTGGAAGTGAGATGGGCTCCTTTTATATCAGCCTTCTGAAGCAACCCAAAATGGAATTCTTTCCGAGTGATTTTGACTGATTAGGGATGTCTCTGTTGACACTATTGTGGTATTGTTTTATCATACCATGGATGACTGAGTTGATGTTCAGAGTACTTTAACTTGATAAGCCACTGAAAACCATTCAGGAGGGTCAATCTATGAATTTGATAAATAGAACAAATATATGTAACTTTTAATGATGATAATACATTTTACCCCCATGTTTCCAAGAATTTAGTTTTTTTGGAGATCAAATCCTAAAATTTTCATGCATTTTAAATGGTGAGATTAGATTGTCATTGCCATTGTTATTTCTTCTTTTTGCTGCATGCATTATAATTTCATTATTTTATATACCGTGCATTAAAAATTGGAGGTCTGGGGAACTGATGTGATTGAAGAACATCAAAATGTTCTTGATGGGACTGAAAAGATCCAATAATATTTTTGTGTGTGTTAACCTGGAAGAAATGTATTATCAATGTTAATTCTAAAGTGCAAATACTAGTCCTAAAGAATTCACCCTATATTCAAATTAAAGAGTGTGTAGGGTGACTGAGCCATTATTATGCCCAACAGCATAGTGCAGGAACTATAACACCCACTGTTTGGGTCAAGGGGGAGGAGTATTTGGAATTTAGGAAATATATGATAGATATCCTTTCAACATGGTGACATTTGAATGAATTATAGAATTAATAGAATAGATCTGGAAGGGACCTTGGAGATCTTCTAGGTCAGCCTGCTGCTCAGACAGGAGAACCTATACTATCTCAAATAAGTGACTACTCTAGTTTTTTCTTAAAAACCTCCAATGATGGAGCACTCACCATTTCTGAAAGTAAGCTGTTCCACTGGTTTATTGTCCTCATTGTTAGAAAGTTTCTCCTTAATTCCAGATTGCTTCTCTCTTTGATTAGTTTCCAACCATTGTTTCTTGTCCTCTGGTGCTTTGGAGAATAATTTGACCCCCTCTTCTTTGTGGCAGCCCCTCAAGTACTGGAATACTGCTTTTATGTCACCCCTAATTCTTCTTTTCTTTAGACTAGCCAAACTCAAATCCTGCAGCCGTTCTTCATATGGTTTAGTCTCCAGGCCTTTGATCATCTTAGCTGCTCTTCTTTGAACTTTTTCCAAAGTCTCAACATCTTTTTTGTAATATGGTGACCAAAATTGGTTGGGTGTGGTCTTACTAGGATTTTATAAAGTGGTACTAGTCCTTCACATGATCTTGATTCTATGCCTCTCTTTATACAACCCAGGATTTTATTAGCTTTCTTGGCTGCTGCTGCACACTGCTGGATGTTGTTATTAAAACAAAAGTTATAAAACTCCGGTGTGTGAGAAGACACATTGTTAAAGTTAGTCTCTTCCACTTCTTTGGCCTCCCTCTCACTCCTTCCCATGCTGTCTACAAGTCAGCATAACTTTTCTGGACTAATGAATGCCTTTACTGAGAAAGTACTGGTTATGTAAGGTCCACAAACATTTGTAGACATAAACACTGTCTAATGGTTGAAGTCGATGTTCTCTTTGCAACTTGACAACTTTACTTTTAAAATATTTTTTTAAATTAAAAGCCCTTTAACAAATACCCACCCAGCCAAAAGTGGTGTGAAAAAAGCTTGGAGCTATGGTAAGGAAGATATGGCTGGATACGTTGGTTGGTGACTCATTGCTTAGCCATGGCATTGAATTGTAGTTTGAGTTAACCGATCAGTCCTCATAGAGCTTATCATAGCAATGAACACTTGAGACTGCTTTAGATAAAGCTAAAGAGAACAAAGAACGTATTTAAAGGTAAGAATCAAAAGGTGTTGGGAGAGGCAAATCATGGCAGATATTGATAGTTTACTTCCCCTCCTAAGTACAGTTAAGCATGTCTGGCTCCTTGTTCCCTCTATTTGATTCAGGGGAAGAAAAAAAAACACCCACCACAAAATGGAGAGAGGGAGCAGAGTCCAAGGCTCTCCTTGCTAGTCAACCAATCAGGACTTCCCCACCCCTTTCTGTACAGATTTTGGCCTAAAAATGGAAAGGTAACGTATCCTGTGGAGCAGTCCCTTGCTCCTGCAACCTTCCCTTGCTAAGAACAATGACTGTCTTGTGTATCAAAGTAACAGATGCTGTTTCTGGCAAGGGTTGCAGCCGCCAATGTAAACCGCTCTGGGTTGGTTGAAGTTGACCCAACCCAACCCAAGGCTTGGCTGGCAGCAAATCAAACTTTTGGCTGTTTGAGTGGGGTGGGGGAGAAAGTGGGTGGAATGGGTCTCAGAGTGCAGAATAAATCCAGAAGTGTGGCCCGGCTGCCAATTCAGCCATACAGACTCAGATTCAGAGCTTCCAAAGACATTCTTATCAACTGATGCTTTCTAAAATTCCACCTCCATAGCTAAAAGAATTGAGCCCTGAGGTGAAAGGAGATTTTTTTCCCCCTTTGAATTAAGCAGCCTCATAACTTGCTCTATTGATTTCTGTTGTAATAAATTCACTATCCTCTCTATGAAACAGTTCAGGGCATTTCCAAATGAAGGGCAAGACTCCTACAGATGGGTGAGAAATGATCAGGATATTATGTGCTGGGAATGCAGGATTCAAAGGAATGAGTTATGATGTCCATTGGCCTCCAACTCTATTAGGTATTTGGTGTCGAGGCAAATAATTTTATTGTGGGCCTCACTAACCTGCCATTCTGGAAAAAAAATGCAACTGTATAGGCTTCTCCATAGCCGCCCTTTTGTTGATATTCATGTTCTTTGACAATCATTTTCAGTGGGGATCTTGACAAAATTCTCAATGTACTCACAATCTTTCTTTCTTTCTTTCTTTCTTTCTTTCTTTCTTTCTTTCTTTCTTTCTTTCTTTCTTTCTTTCTTTTTTCTTTCCTTCCTTCCTTCCTTCCTTTTTCTTTCTATCTCACTCTTTTCATCCATCCATCCATCCATCCATCCATCCATCCATCCATCCATCCATCTCATGTATTAACCTTCTGTTGGGAATTGAATAACATGACTTTAACGGAAACATTACCACCATGCATGTTTGTTTGTTTTGTTTAGTCATGTCAAGCATCACAGTTAAAATAGGACATACTATATGACATAAAATATAAAATATAAAATGCACCAATTAAAATAGGTACCAATTAAACAGATCATGCCCAGAAATTAGCAATTACTTTCTGTAACACTGCCATGAAGTCCTCAAGTGTACACTGACCAGGAAACTAAGAGCAGGTATACTTATGTGTTGTTGTTTGCATATCATCACAATCACAAAGAAGAGAAGCCACCAGATAACCCCATCTGTTCAGAGTGTCTCTCGATCAGTAGTGGGTTCTGGATCCCGTTGCAACTGGTACGGTGCAATGGAGTCCGGCATCCACCACAGGAATGCGCTCAGTTCGTGCGCACATGCATCCATGCCTCCTGCGACACTCCGCGATGCCTCCGCGGCGCTCCAGCTACTTGGAGGAGAGTCTCGCAGGGTTGTATACTCCGTGTGCGGAAGCGGAAGCGCCGAAGAGCTCAAATACATGTAAGGAGCACGGGCAGGCGGGCTCTCTGGAGCACTGTACCGGAATGGTACCCAGTGTTCCCGGCAGGCACCGGTATGCCTGTACAGGGGCGTACCAGTCGTAACCCACCACTACTCTGGATCTTGTTGTACCCATGTGCAATTTCAGTGATTTCCATACTTCCCAGCTTTCATCAGACCTGGTTGCCAGCTCCTCCACTGGTTCCATCCAGTGTTGGTTCTTTGTAGCGTTCCATAGATCCACTCTGTTTTCAAATTCTTCAAATTCTTCCATCGACCATGCATGTTATTGTTAATTTATTAATAACACCAAAATCTGCATCCCCTATTAAACTTATTCACTCTGCGTTATCAATAAATCTCAGAGTGTTCCATGAAAATGTACCTTATTTGATCAACTTGTTAATGATAGGATGTATAAAATATAGTCACTCTTCTCTTTCTTTCAATCATTGCCATTATCATGGGATGCCAAGTTATGAATTATGCCATGATGTCAATATAGTGATATTGCATGTGGAGTACTTTAAAAATTGAAATAGAGTTTGGAATATGTACATGGCAGACCCTTGGATTTCTCTTGATGGAGACGAATACTGCAGTTAGTTTAAAATATAGATAGTTAAACCAAAGGGAGACTCAATTTGGTTAAATGCTCATTCATCGATCCCAAGATCAAGCAAAAGCACATTTGAAATAATTAATCAATCCATACATTTAAGTAAGAATAAATTATTTGCTCAGCAATGCAGACCCTCCTCATATCATGTCAGTGGCATTTTCTAATTCTACTAGAAGAAACAGCCCACTCCCACCCCTCCCCAAGGAAAAGAAAGTATTCCAGAAATTTGCTTTTCTATGTTATTTATTACCAAGACATAAATGGGTGGGGATTCTGGGCTGCTGCTTCATCAGAGCAAAATGAGGAACCCAACCCTTCAAGTCATGAAAATCACTCAACACTAAATCATTTAAGGACAAGTAGTTGTTGTTTTGACTGCGGAGCCAATGGGAACAGAACTGCAGTCTAGCTTTTGTAAATGCACTGAGTTGGCAATTGTGGCCCTTTTTAGCTGGCAAATGGATGGCCTCTGAGACTATTGCTGAAGTATTGCTATTTTTTCGAATGTCTGGAAAAAAATATTGAATGGTGCTTCTATATGGCACATAATACACAGCTCTATCCCTCATACAGTCTTACTTTGCCTGTTCATAAGGCAGAGGTTATCAAGCCAGAAATTTAATTGTAAATTAAGCTCTTAAGTATATATGTAACCCCATTTACTTCAGTGGGATGACTTTTAAATGGTGGAAGGATCTGTATCAGAGGTGGTATTCAGGTTCTGACCAGTTCTGAAATACCGGTAGCAGAATTTTGAGTAGTTTGGAGAACCGGTAAATACCACCACTGACTGGCCCTGCCCCAGTGGTGGGTTGCAGGCTGTATGCCCTGGTACGGGCGCACCGGAGGCTGCCCGGAGCACCAGGTATCATTCTGGTATGGTGCTCCGGAGGGCCCACCCACCTGCCCGAGCTCCTTACCTGTCCTTTAAAGCCTTTGGCACTTCCGCACACGCACATGGCATGTACAGCGCCTGCGCGACACTCCGCCGAGCAGCTGGAGCGTTGCCGAGGCTTGTGGAGGCATCACTGGAAGGTACGACGCAAGCGCGCACTATGCGCGTTCATGTGGAGGATGCCGGTACGGTTGCAACGGGATCCGGAACCCACCACTGTCTGCCCCCATCTATTCTCTGCCTCCTGAGTCCCAGCTAATCAGGAGGGAATGGGGATTTTGCAGTATCCTTCCCCTGCCACGCCCACCAAGCCATGTCACGCCCACCAAGCCACGCCCCCAGAACTGGTAGTAAAAAAAATTTGAATCCCACCACTGATCTGTATGATAATTATTAGTCCCCCCCCCCCTCTGGTTTTTTGCCAGACCAAGCCAAGATTCAAATATCACTATAAATCATGGCATGGTCACCATGATATATTGAAGAAACCAGAAATGAGTAAATATACAATATGCTATGATTTACCAAAGGCAATGCTTGAGTGTGCATATCCCAAACCAAACCAATTTGTGGCTTAGAGTTGGCTTTTCTGGACAAAATTGTCTCAGTCCAGGTCCTTACAAAGCTTAGGCTGGAGATATACTGTATTGTATAATTGTAGTAGTTGGGCAACAGTGTCAAATACCCAAATAAATGCGTACAATTTTCAGAAATTTTAGTAAGTGGGGATATAAAATGGCAATTTGAAAATATTTTTAAACCCCTTTATATATTTAATATTACACCACCACATTAGCAGCATAAAATGTGTTATGTATAACTTTAACATTCAATTTGTGGCTTAAGTTGGCTTTTCTGGACAAAATTGTCTCAGTCCAGATCCTTACAAAGCTTAGGCTGGAGATATACTGTATTGTATAATTGTAGTAGTTGGGCAACAGTGTCAAATACCCAAATAAATGCGTACAATTTTCAGAAATTTTAGTAAGTGGGGATATAAAATGGCAATTTGAAAATATTTTTAAACCCCTTTATATATTTAATATTACACCACCACATTAGCAGCATAAAATGTGTTATGTATAACTTTAACATTCAACAGAGTTGGTATATGAAATTTTAACAGGCCCTTTAAAAGTGATGGGGTGATTTTGATAGAAAATTCTGGATCTGGAAGAACTCAATTCTAATTGACAAATATAAGTAGAGTTTACTATGCTGTATCCTCTCCTTTCTATAGAAAGTCTAAAGTGCTTTTGTTTAGCTTCTTTGTGCTGTTCTGAGTTTTTGTGGGTCTCCAGGGTGCAGAGAAGGATGAGGAGAATTGCTCTAAAACCTTCCGATTTCAATTTTCTTAAAGAGGCAGGGAGAACAGCCTGGTTTCTCATTTGTAATCTAATCTCTCCAAGGATACATTGGCTGCTCCCTGTTTCACTCAAGGGAGTTTTCAAACCAAGAAGGCCTTGTCTCATGCTTTCCTCCTTCTTTTGAAATAATGACAGAAAGCAGACAGGAATGTGATACTTGCAAAGATGGCCTTGCTCCTTAGCATGGGAATGGAGTCATCTCAATCAGGGAAGGAACTCTGTACTTCTGCAGGAGTCAATCAAGTCTTCTTTGAGTTGAGTTCCACTCTTGATGACTTTGTGGGCAAATCTATGTATTTTTCTTCATAAGAGAATGAAAATGCTTTGCAATTGCCTTTGTTGGATTTTTGTTTTACTTCCCATCCTAACTTACACCATTTATACTGTATGTGGCCTTCTATTCACACACTATCCATGTATGAAACGCTTTACTTTTATGAGATATAGCTTCAAAACATTTTAGTCAAAGCATTGTAATCTTCATTCTAGAATAAAATATTCTATATTTTCTCCTCCTCCTCCTCCTCCTCCTCCTCCTCCTCCTCCTCCTCCTCCTCCTCCTCCTCCTCCTCCTCCTCCTCCTCCTCCTTTTCTTCTTCCTCTTCCTCTTGTTCTTCTTCCTCCTCCTCCTCCCTCCCCCCTTGTCACAGCATATTTTGCCATGCCAGCCACTAAGTTAAATTTCCTCACTCATTTGGCAGCACTCAGGCCCATTTACTGGATTCCAAATAATTACTATTGTGAACACAGAGCCCCCACCCACTTTCTTTATTAAGTGCCTAGTGTCTCATGAGTCTTCATGCAAGGAGAATACTGGGTGGCTTTCATGATATTTCTAGCTTATTCTGTCCTGGCCAGACAAGCAACAGTAGGCAGGACTTGACACTGCAACCAATTAATGCTTGAATGGTACTTTCTGTGCTACTCAGACTTGGTGTAAAATTCTGTTGGTGTGTTATGTATAAAAAAATGGTTCAGTTGACTTGATTTAGATACAGTATTCCCACAAGATTGAGTAAATGAGGCTGATTTAGCTCTGCAAAGGACTTGATCTTTGGATGTTAATTTTAACCCCTCAGGATTTAGTTGACTAGATAATCAACTTCTTTCGGGTGTTCCTATAATATCTCTTTTATAGAAACAGAGCCACTATCATGCCACAATATCAAACAGCTATGCAAGCTTCAGGGAGGAAGTCTTCATGTAGGATTGCTGCAAATAAAAATTAAATCCCCCTGAGATAATTTAATCAAAGATGTGTTATTACTTTCTTTGCACAAATGCTCCGGTTTGCTTTTGAGAAATGGAGTAAAACAAATAAGGACATTTAAAGAAGGTAGAAATGAGAGAATAGGTGGCCTTCATTATCTTTATGGCAAATGAACCATGTGTGTTATAATAATGACAAACGAGATACATGTTATAAATACCCCTAAAAATGTGATCTAGAACTATAGACTATAAACCCCCAGACAAGTGGCGGTCTTGGATTTCACTGTATATGGTGCATACATTATTGAACCACTTGGAAGCAATGCCTAAAGAGCTGCCAGATTGATTGATTGATTGATTAATTGATTTATTCACACATACATACATACATATCCCAGTGAAATTGGATTAGATTAACAGAGTTGGAAGGGACTTTGTAAGTCATCTAGTCCAACAAATGGCAGTCCAACCACTTCTTGAAAGCCTCCAGTGATGACTCTCTCAAAACCTCTGAAGGCAAGCTGTTCAATTGGTCGATTTTCTCACTGTCAGAAAAGTTCTCCTTATTTCTAGGTTGAATCTCTTCTTGATCAGTTTCCATCCATTGTTCCATGTCTGGCCTTTGGGTGCTTTGGAAAATAGATAATTCCTCTCCTCTCTGAGACAGCCCCTCAAATATTGGAATGCTGCTATCATGTAACCCCCTCTCCCCCCATCCTTCACTAGGCTAGCCATGCCCAGTTTTTGTAACTGTTCTTCAAATGTTTTAGCCTCCAGTCCCCTAATCATCATGGTTGCTCTTCTCTCCACTTTTTCTATAATCTCAACATCTTTTTCATAGTGTGGTGACCAAAACTGGATATTAAGGCATTATAGAATGATATTAGTATCCCTCTATTAATGCAATTTAGGATTGTGTTGGCTTTTTTGGCTGCTGCTGCACACTGCTGGCTCATATTTAATTGGTTGTCCAAGATCCCTCTCCCAGTTACTACTATTAACCCTTGTTTCATCCAGTCTATATGTGTACTTTTTGTTATTCTTGTTGAAGTGTAAGACTTTAATTTCTCTACATTGAATTTCATTTTGTTAGATAGGGCCCAGTGTTCAAGTCTGTCATGATCCATCTGGATCTTGACCCTATCTTCTAGGGTGTTAGCTATTCTTGCCAGCTTAGTATCATCTGCAAATTAGGTAAGTTCCCCATCTATTGCCTCTTCTAAGTCGTTTATGAAGATATTAAAGAGTACTGGGCCTAAGATGAAACCTTGTGGTACCCCTCTGCTTACTTCCCTCCATGTAGACATAGCCCCGTTAAGGACTACTCATTGAGTATGGTTCGTCAGCCAGTTACGAATCCATCTGGTGGTGATGCTATCTATCCCACTTTTTTCTAGCTTTTTCTACTTTGTCAAAAGTCTTGCTGAGGTCTAAGTATATTATGTCCACAGTATTTCTCTAGTCTACTAATTTAGTCACTATGTATGGAATAAACTCTATTGTTATTTAATTCATAGAGACATAGTTGTCATTGAGACCAAATATAATGACATTTGGCATCAAATAGGAAATACCTGAAATTTAGTGTTTGCTAAAAAGGGCATCGAAGGAAAAAAAAAATCTTGCCACAATTATTGGAGGTTTCTTAAAATCACAGTAATGGATATTTAGCTGTGTATCTTGGACCTCTGTAAATCTTTTTTTATTTTTAAACTAGAAGGATGTTTGTCATATAAAACTCAGATGAAAATATCTTTTTAACGTTTCTATGAAGTTGACATACAGTGGCATCTACATGATTGAAGAGAACAATCTATCAATTTGTGACTCTCAGATTCATCCTAGACTATTGATGGCAAGGCAGCAGTTTCTGGCAGTACAGATTTTTAAAGGAAGCAATAAAATAGGTTTGTGAAGATCTTGGTAGAGTTCATAGCATTTAGACTTATATACCACTTCACAGTGCTATGCCCTATTTTATAAATTCCCTTTCCCCTACAAAAAAGGATAATAAATAAAATCTGGCAACATCCCCTCCAGGGATGTCAGTGTGTCGTCCCTGATCTCCTATTTTACAGACGTTGGATAGAGATAGATAAAATAGTATCACAATGCAACATGGCCACACATGTGTTTACTTAGTGCTGTGAAGAAAAAGAATAATTTGAACTGTTGACATTGCTTCAAGGGCAACATTGAGTCCTTGACTTACAACCATTCATTTAGCGACTGTTCAAAATGATAACAACGCTGAAAAAAGTTATTTATGATTAGTCCTCTTATTTAACTTACAACTATTGCACCATCCCCTTATATACAGCTATTGTAGCATGACCAACATTTGATGCTTAGTAACTGCCATCTATTCACGACATTACAGTGTCCTGAGGTCATGTGATCACCACTTGCAATCTTCCCACCCAGCTTCCGACAAGCAAAGTTAATACGGAAGCTGGATTCGCTTAACAACCACATTCAACAACGGCAGCAACGAAAAAAGTCACAAAATTGGGCAAAACCCACTTAACAATCCCCTGGCTTAGCGACAGAAATGTTGAGCCCAATTGTGGTAGTAAATCAAGGGCTACCTTTATTAGTTATGCTAAGGTTCTACAAAATGCAATCAATTTCAGCCATCAGGTTTCGAGCAATGTTTGGTTTAAAGCAGAGTTCCTCAACTTTTCCAGCTTTGCAGACCAGCCGGGGGCGGGGGGGAGAGGAAGGGACGGTGTGTGGGCTCACCTGCTTCTCATGCAAGTGGGGATGCAGGCATGCGCTCGCCTGCCACGTCTGTGGCCCGATCAATAATCATGCCCCAGTTTCATGGCTTAAAATGAATGGGAAAAGTTTGTTGCCAGGCTGAATCCGTAAGGAAGTTTGAGGAGACAAAACCCTACTGTATTCCACTCGTTGCTGATCTTCCCTGAGTACAGGGGTGGTAGCGGGAATTGACAATGTTGACATTGCATGTGGATGCCAGGGAAGCTTGCAATACAGAACTTGTTTTCTCTTTAAGCAGGGATTGGCCAAAATGTACTTAGCTCTTTAACGTTTAACTTGTTTATTTGAACGTTTGGCTCAGTGCCTTCAAACTGGGGTAGCATCCAGCATTGCACTGGTAGAAAGGAATGTGTGGAATCCCTCTGGCTTCCAAGGGTTCCTGAAAAGCCTTTCCTAAGGTTTCTGGACCCACCTTTAAGGTGTGAATGAAGCGAGGCAGCCTGTGAGGTAAGGAGGGCTCTGAAAACCAGGCAGAAAGTCTACCTGTAGAAGGTGTATCTGCCTGATTTGGGGGGAGGGCATTCTTCCTAGTGGACTTTGCGTGCAATTCCCTCGCTTTAAGGCCTTCTGTTGACTTTGCCCGAAGGCAGATTTTTTATCAAATACATATTTGATGTGCATAAATCCAAACAATGAGCAGTGTGTGTGTCTGTGTGTGTCTCTTTGTGTATTACCCTGCATTGTCATGCTATGCATTGTTGTTAGAGAGATTCCTCCTTGTCACTCAGCTAATATGGCTAATATTTTTGCTGTTTTTGTCTGACCGTCGCCTGGGTAGGTTAGCACAAATAATACTTGTTCATTTAAGTAGGACTTTCTGAAGTAATGAAATAATGATTTCCCCTCCTCCTCCTCCTCCTCTGTTAAACTAGGGTACCCAATTTAGCTGAAGTGGAAGCCACTACTGTTAATTGAGCCCTTGGAGTTTTCTACTGTTTCTGATCGAGGATTGTAATTCTGTCACTAAGTCAACTGATCAATTCCCACTCAGGAGGAATGTGGGAGAACTTTGACGCCTTCTGAGTTCCAGAGCTTTCTACGAACATTGAGGAGGGCTGGGGAAGGTGAAGAAAAAAACAAAACAAAACCCCGTGAATTTCCTGTGTTACTAAGAACTCCCAGTTTGGATTATGGAAGATTTAAGAGATAAATTGGGACTCCAGAACTTGAATATTTATTTTGTAGCTTGCTTGACCCAGACCTATTTCCTTGTTCAAAGTTCTTTACTTATATAGGGACAGCCATTGTGTATAGGAGTTTTTGTGAGAATACAGATTAGATCACCACTCCTTTTTTTTTCTTTAACGGAAATAACTTTTGTAAAAATAAAATATAATTTCTTTTCTGGTTGCCCAGCATACACAATAGTTTCAGTGAAGCAAAGTTAGGAGAGACTATCGGGCTGAATAAGTCATCTCTTTTTGTTTTCTAACCTAGAGTTTGAGAAGGCAAAGAACAATTCCCCTCTTCTTTTTTGTTTCTCTCTCTCTCTTTCTCTCTCTCTCTCTCTCTGTCTCTCTCTCTCTCTCTTTCTCTCTTTCTCTTTTCTGGTCGGGTTCCAAATCTATACAATCGAAAAGTGATGCTGCCTCCCAAGGAGGGGAGCATTGCCTGTACATTTTCAACATTCTTTCTGGAGTTAATGACTTAGAAACTTGACTCCCCAAAAGAGGGAGGGCTCAGCCTACTGGTGTATGTGTATGTGTGTGTGTGTGTGTGTGTGTGTGTGTGTGTAAAGTTTAGTCATGAAAGGTGGGGGGGTGTAAAGAGGAGAAAAATGCAGAGCCTCAGGGCAGCCTCTGACAGCGCAGTGGGCTGGCAGGCAGCTCCCAAACAATGTGCTTAGTATTATCTGCAAGATTGGAGTTGTCGGAGCGGGCTGGCTGCTGTGGCTGTACCTGTGCAGCCTGGGCTATCGTTGGCTAGGTGCCAGCGTGCCGAGAGGGTAATTTCTCCCTTTCTTTCTGCCTTGCCTCCCTCCCTCCCTGCTGCATACACGGTATGTAGCTCTTCTCCCCCCCCCCTTGCGAGAGTCCTTCAAAAAACAAAAGCAAACCCCCCTGGAAGCAGCTCCTTTGGTAACATAGTTTTAAGGACTTGTTATTGTTGGTGATTGTGTTGTGCTTCTTGATGTTGGTGGCTTGAAAGTAAACTGGAAGTGTGTATGTGGGGGGGGGGGGGAAGGTTGCTCTCTCTCGCACTCCCTAGGCTTCCGTTTTTTCCTGGGTGAGGCCCCTTTTCTTCCCAGTTCTTGCATGTTTTGGTTTGGTAAGGCAAGATTTTTGATTTTAATTTCCCTCTTCTTTCATACCGTCCCTCCCTCCCTCCCTTCCCTCCCTTCCCTCCCTTCCCTCAACCCCGCTGCCCTTATTTCTGTTTCTGCACAGGTTGCAAGCTGTCCTGTCACAAGAAATGTGAAGCCAAGGTAAGGATGGCTTATTCTGTCTCTTATTGTCTTACAACAACATTGTAGTTTGGGCTACTTTCCCCCCCCCCCCGCCCCCACCTTTCATGTTGATGATGCGAATCTGCTTTGAAAAGCACCGGGATGAGGAACTGGTGGCTTCAGTGGTTCTAGCCAGTCCTCCTTCCTTGCACGTCTGTTGGTTTCTAAAACGGCAAATCGGGCAAATCGTTGTTCCAAGCACAGTTCGCCAACTTCTCCCCAGATTTCAAAGCTCTCTTTCCAAGTTATTTCAGGGCACTTCTCTCCTAAGACGTTGCAAGGAGAGAGCCATGTGCTTGCTTTGATATTTATTGTTTAAACAGTTTTAATGGGACTTTTGAAAAATTCCTTCCTGGTTTACGTTATGGCGGTTTGTCTAAGTTCCACCCTCCCCCCCCCCCCAATCCCCATGTACACACACTCAGAGGAGGCACTGTGCTAGCGACAAAGGTTTTGAAAGCTTTTGAGGTGATCCATCTTCCCTTGTGAGAGGGTAAGGCTGTAAAATAAATGCACGAACCCGGGAATCAGCCCATCCTTCTCATTCAAAGTAAGCAGCAAGATGCTTGGAGAAGATGGAACTGGGCTTCAGGAAAATTCTTTGCCTGCTGTGTTCTGTGGTACATCTGTTCAAGTTGGCTCCTCTTAATGTATCTTCTGAAGAGTGCTTTCTCATTTTTGCATTATGTTAGTCCCCGTGACAACCTTCCTGCTTTAATGTGCTGGGTACGGAGGCCAAATTCAAATCCGTCTAAAAGGCTCAAGGTTGATTTGAGCATCGGTCCTCTTGTCTCTCTCTTTGCTGGATTGCATGGCTTCTTAGAGATTAGACAGATTCATGACAATGACAACCTCAAAAGAAAGAGATATTGAAGATCTGATGTGATTTAGAATGGGGACAACAGGCAAGGTTAAACTGGGATGACCACATCCCAGAGTATGAGACAATGTCCACAAAATTCAATCCAAATATTTCCGAATAACAGAATAACAGAGTTGGAAGGGACCTTGGAGGTCTTCTAGTCCAACCCCTTGTTCAAGCAAGAAACCCTATATATTTCACACAAATGGTTGTCTAATCTCTTTTTAAAAACTTCCATTGTTGCAGCACCCACAGCAAGTTGTTCCACTGATTACTTGTTCTAATTGTCAGGAAATTTCTCCTTAGTTCTAAGTTGGTTCTCTCCTTGATTAGGTTCCATTTATTGCTTCTTCTCCTGCCTTCTGGTGCTTTGGAGAATAGGTTGACCCTCTCTTCTTTGTGGCATCCCCCTAGACATTGGAACACTGCTATCATATCGTCCCTAGTCCTTGTTCTTAGTCCCATCACAGAAGCTGATGCTACAAGAGGATTTTGAATGCTTGGACTCCTGCTGCCCAATTTCCTGCATGTGTGTGTTTTTTTTTTTTACAGTGTTGATTAAAAACTGATGGGAATATACAGAAGTCTACTGCAGAGGCACTTTGAAACCTTCTTGGCTTCCAGTTTATGTATAGCAGAGATGTACAAGCTGAGATGCAGGGATATACATTGCCTCCTAAAGCCCCTGTTATGGTTCCTTGTCTCCTCTAGAAATTGCTGTCGAATATTTAATGTGTCATTTAATATATGAGAAATAATCTTTACTGAATAAAGTTAATTTCATTTTTATTTTTCCCCCTTTAGATTGCTAGCTTTTGACTGCCCCACCCATTTATATATCCTGGCACCATCTATATTTTCTGAGCAAGCCCAGAACCAAATGCTGGGTAAGGTCTTCAGGATAATGATAATTGCATAACCCTGAAGTAGAAGTACCTGGCTGCATTCTCTTGGTGGTGGATGCCTGAACAATGTAGTGGCTCAGTTTAGAAGATAATAGAGTAGCTACATCATTGGCCAGGGCACAATTGTGTCTTCTTTCTTCCATCTGATACTTTCTTCCTATATGTCCTTGTTAAGGGTGTATATGCAATTGCCAAGATCACATAGTTTTCTGAGAACAAATTGCCTGATTCCGGTCTTTCATGCATGCTGCAATCTGTTGTGTGTGTGTGTACAAGGTCAAAGAAGAGGGAATGATGTGTTACTCCATGCTTTCGCCAGATCATTATTCCCCAAGACCCTTGCTTTTTCAGCCTGGCTACCCAGTAATGTTTTTACATTTTTGCTGACATAGCTAGGTTGATTGCATAAACCTTGTTCTTGATTCTTCCCTTCCTTTTCTTGACATTTCTTCCTATTCTGTCTTGAAAATTGCACTTAAAAACTTTCTGTTAATAAGCATGTTTCCATATATTTCTCATTTAACTCAACTTTCCCTAATTTGATGCTTTCCAGATGTGCTAGACTACCACTCTCAAAATGTTATTGAAAATATTGCATACTTATCTCAAAATGTGTTAGAAGCTCTGCTCATGCTGGCTGGGAATTCCAGAAATGATAATGTAACATGTCTAGAGATGCCAGGTTGACTAGCAGTATATTTGCCATTGTTTTCATATTTTTACTGATTTGTAAGCTGCCCAGAGTCACTTTGGATACTGAGAAGAGTGGCATATAAATTTAACAATCAATTAATTAAAAACAAATACTTAATATTGCATGGGCTACCTCAGGAAGGTAATCTGTAGGTCTTAAACAGAGTATCTAACTTAGTGAATGAGCCATGGCAAAGATGGATTTCACAACCAAAAGCATTTTGAAATAGACATTACAACGGATACGTTCAATGTGGTTAGTAGAAAGCTTTGAAAACCTGAGACAAGTAGCCAGGTTTAGTTCTGGGATGTGATCAGATACCTTTTTACAGAAGGAATTCTATGAATATTGAAGAAGTTACATAGATTCTAGAAAGGAAAGTAGAAGTGTCAGAAAGAGCAATAGCACTTTGGCTTATATGCTATCCTACATAGAGTTTTACAGCACTCCCTGGGCAGTTTACAATGTCGGCATATTGCCCCCAACAATCTGGGTTGTCATTTTACTGATCTCGGAAGGATGGAAGGCTGAGCCAACCTTGAGCCTGTCAGGATCAAACTCCTGGCTGTGGACAGAGTTTGCCTGCAATATTTCACTTTAACTATTGTGCCACCAGGGATCTTGTACCTATGCATATGTTTTTTTTTCTTGCCTAAATGGACAGCTTTTCATTTTTTACCTCTGAAGAACATTTTGATGAGTAAGGCCAGTATTCAAGTCTATCAAAATCTTTTTGAACTAGAACCTGTCTTCTGAGATGTAGAAATATCTCAAGCTTTGTGTCATTCACACATTCTAAAAATTTCCCTTCTATCCCCTCATTTAAATAATTTAGGACTTTGTTGAAAAATACTGGGTCCATCCAGGCCAGGATCTTTAGTTACCCCATTGCTTATCTCCCTCAATGTGGAAATAGACCCATTTAGGACTATGCATTGGCTATGATTGTTCAGCCAACTTGGGGAACCATTTGATAGTGGGACCATCCATCCTACAGGATCAATACATTTTGTTTCTGGAGAGCAAACACTTGTCATGAAAGAACAATATATTATTGCCTTGTTACTAAGGAGCCGTGGTGGCTCAGTGGTTAGAATGCAGCATTGCAGAATAATTCTGTTGACTGCCAGCAGTTCGATTCTCACCAGCTCAAGGTTGAGTCAGCCTTCCATCCTTCTGAGGTTGGTAAAATGAAGACCCAGATTGTTAGGGACAATATGTTGACTCTGTAAACTGTAAAGCACTATGAAGTGATACATAAGTTTAAGTGCTATTGCTATTACTATTGCTGCTAAAGGAATGATCTGTGCTATCAGTGGAAGGAAAGTTTCCCCACCTCCTAAGTCAGGGGTGTCCAAACTTGGGAACTTTAAGACTTGTGGACTTCAACTCCCAGAATTCCCCAGCCAGCCATGCTGGCTGGGGAATTCTGGGAGTTGAAGTCCACAAGTCTTAAACTTCCCAAGTTTGGACACCCCTGTCCTAAGTCCAAGCCTCATCACAGAAGCCTGATGGCACAATAAAGTCCAAAAGCTAGCACAAAAGTTTTTAGAACTCTTGAAGATGAAGACGTTTCCATTATGATAACCACAGGAACAAGGGTAATACTAGTAATTTATTATTTTCCATTTTTATGAAGAGGTGAAAGGCAGACATAGGATTTAGTTCGCATTTACTGACTACCAAGTGTTTGGTGGATTGGCAATTCTCTGAAGTCAGCCTGAAATTGTAAACAATAAAGTTTTGCAGAAAGTTTCATTTTGAACTGCCACAAGTTCAAAGCTTGTTCATAAAGTGGTTTGTTTTGATATTTTAGGAAATATTTGAACTAGTAAGAGCTAGTCCAAATTTGAGATACTCTGTTTCAAGCTCAAACACACAAAAATGCTCAGTACAGTCATTTCATATTCATGCAACATTTTGGTCCTTGAGATGGGTAGCTTCATGCTCAAAATATTTTGAAATGAAACATTTTGTGGCATACGAAGAAGCACCGATTGGCTAGTAAGCTTTCAGAATGTTCCAGAGATCCCCAAACCTGTAAATACGCCCTTGCTGATAACAAATGGACCTAAAAATTGCAAAACAACGCAAATGGATCTTGCACATGTTTAAAATTGGATTTGGAAGGTAATGCCCTTTGTTATGAGATGTGAAAATTAGAATTTGATTTGCAATACTGCCCTATTTTTCTACTAGATGGATTATTATATTATATAAAGCGACACTATACCATAGGCAATTTGAATTTTAAATGATAAAAAATACGTTAAACTACTAACTAATCAGATTATGGAAATCTCTTTTTTTTCCAATGTGGGACACCACTGTGTCTCTTCTTACCAGTGATAGCCACTTGGTTATCTACGGTTCTAATAAAGGTATTTCCATTTCAAGATATTATTTGGCCTTGGAGGCAGATCCTGTTTTGGCATCTGCTAGATTGTATGAATGCTTGGAACTTTTACAATCTGTCAGAGAGATTTTAATCTCCAGTCTCACTATTAAAAACATTACATTTTCCCTGAATACTAGAATATTCAACCAAGAGCTTTATATTTGGCTGTATATATGTTTTTGTGAGTTTTTTTAAAATTCAAGTATGAGTCAAAATGAAACACCCATTATAGGCAAGTGAAAAGCATAATCATTCCTTTAGGTAACTATCACCGGCTATTCCTGATAGGCTTAGAGCCAAACAGAGCCAGAGAGAAATGAGGTTAAGCTATAAAATGAGAATTTAAAAAAGTACAATATATATACTGTATAATACAAAGGGAAGCGAATATCCTGAAGTAGTGGAACTAAAAGGCAGGATTTTTGTTAAAAACTCACCAAGAAGACAGGGAAATTTTCTAAGCCACAAAATAATGATTGAGTACACTCAATAGCCACAGAATTTTAATGACATTTTGAGGGGAGCCTAGTGGGGTTTGTTGGAGGCATAAAAATGAGTTGCATGAAAGAATGGATTTGCTTCAATCCCCTATATTTTGTAGTAATCTGGAAGAGGATGTGGTTGGCTCATTGGAAGAGTTGTGCAGAAACAGATCCAGTGAGGAATATGGTGGAAGCTTTTATAGTTAGTCTCCTGTGGGTTTCAATATCAAGATGTACTGTATATCTACATCTATGTTATATTGAAAGTCTGGAGAGAGAAAAGAGGGACCCTTTCAGTCAAGATGTACCTCTTCATGGTAGTTTGCAAATTAGAAGCTCTTTTTTAAAATGGGTTTGTGCATTAAACAAGCAAACAAGCCTCACTGTATTATGACTTAGCATGGCAGGTGAACCAGGTAATCTCAAGGGAACACAGTGTTCCTTAATTGACGATACCCCTCAAAGCATTTCTAACTAGAGACTCAAAACACCCTCAGAATAGAAGCTTCATAATACCAACAAAGCAAGCTATAATTTTACAGCTGTAGGTCCAAAATCAGATTTTACCCTGAAATGTGAGCATTTGAAGAATGGAAATGAATATTATGCTGAAGCAAATTGGCAGGAATTTTTAGGATTTCTGGTTTCTTTGTCAATATGTTACATACATGCATGCTAAATTGTTTCCTTTTCAACTTCTACTTTTTGCTTATCAGTGATTCGAGTTCCATATCAACAAGCTGAGAACTTTTCTGCAGAATAGAATGTTCAATTCAAATCCATCTGTTATCCAGCCATTCTCATATTTTCTTTTGGGAATTGCACATCAGGAGTCTTTTACATATATAGTTTTCCCTTCATGATGTAAGTGCACAGAATTGAGAGTGGACAGGAGAATAATATATGGTACTTGTGTTTTTTCAACCTGGTGCCACCTATGGTATTAGGGGTTTAAGCATTGTAGTTCTGGTATATCTGGAGATTATTAAGTTAAGGAAATTAATTTAATAATTTGTATAATCAGGAATTGCAACCCCAAATTCTTCAATCTTCATGCTGTCATGCAACAAAGATGATTAGGGGACTGGAGGCTAAAACATATGAAGAAAAAGGTTGCAGGAACTGGGTATGTCTAGTTTAATGAAAAGAAGGACTAGGGAAGACATGATAGCAGTGTTCCAATATCTTAGGGGTTGCCACAAAGAAGAGGGAGTCAAACTATTCTCCAAGGCACCTGAGGGTAGAACAAGAAGCAATGGGTGGAAACTAATCAAGGAGAGAAGCAACCTAGAACTGAGGAGAAATTTCCTGACAGTTAGAACAATTAATCAATGGAACAACCTGCCTCCAGAAGTTATGAATGCTCCAACACTGGACTTTTTAAACAAGATGTTGGATATACATTTGTCTGAAATGGTGTAGGGTTTCCTGCCTAAGCAGGGAGTTGGACTAGAAGACCTTCAAGGTCCCTTCCAACTATGTTACTCTATTCTGTTCTATTCCTACACTGGGAACACTTTGGCCTTTACTTTCCATGTTCTGTTATTCTCCATAACCATCTATAGAATCGTTTGGGAAAGTCGAGTCCATACACTGTGCAGATATTCCTGTACACAATGCCAGTTTGTTGCATTGTTCAGTGCATTTTCTTTCTATCTGCTTTTTATACCCTGCCACTATGTCTTGGATTACCTCAGAGACTGCTCTGCATAGTTTGCACTTAGAGTCCTGACTAATGTGATATTCTATGGATCTAGTGCTTAGTGCCTGTTCTTGTGCTGCTATGATCAGTGCCTCAGTGCTGTTTTTTAACCCATCCCTCTCCAGCCATTGGCAGGATTTCTCAATATCTGCCACCTCAGCTGTTTGCCTTTGCGCCAATTGCGCCCCCTATTGGACCGGGACGCCCTACGCACAGTCACCCATGCGCTGGTGACGTCTCGCCTGGACTACTGTAACGCTCTCTACATGGGGCTTCCCTTGAAATGCACTCGGAGACTGCAGTTGGTCCAGAATGCGGCCGCGTGGGTGATTATGGGGAGTACTAAGTACTCCCATGTGACACCTCTCCTGCGCGAGCTGCACTGGCTTCCTGTGGTCTATCGGGTGCGTTTCAAGGTCTTGATTACGATCTTTAAAGCGCTCCATGGCTCAGGACCTAGTTACCTGCGGGATTGTATTCTGCCCCATACATCCCTACGACCCATCCGCTCGCACAGAGAGGGACTTCTCCAGGTGCCGTCCACCAGACAGTGCCATGGGGCGGCGCCTAGGAGCAGAGCCTTCTCTGTGGCGGGCCCAGCCCTGTGGAGTGACCTCCCCCCGGATATTAGGACCACTACTGACCTCCGCTCCTTCCGTATAAAGCTCAAGACCCACCTATTCCAAATAGCCGGCCTGGCTCAATCATAACTTCATAATGCTCCTGATGGGTTTTTTAATTCAGTAATTTTATTTAATGGGATTTTAAATTGTGTTTTTTAATTGTCTTTCACTTATGAGTCTACCTCCTCCATGCACATGTATATGTCTTTGTTCTTTATGTATATATGTTTGTCTTTATCTGTATTTTATCTGTTTTGATTGTACGCCGCCCCGAGTCCTTCGGGAGAGGGTTGCGGCTAATCAAATAAAATTATTATTATTATTATTATTATTATTATTGGTACATCCCATGCAGGATCTTGTCTTGACATGGCACTTTCTCTTCTTGATCTTCTTCCTAGGTCTCCTACTATCTCAGGCATTCTCTCAGCAGCTCATCTTTGGATGTCAGCTTACTCAGGAGTTGCAATTGTACTTACTCCTTGATGTTCTAGGAGTTGTACTGTTGATTTTGTATCGAGCCAAGTATTCACAGATCCATTGTGTGTGCCATTGAGTCATAGCTTTCCTGTAATCAATGAAGACTGTGTCTGTCTAGACCATGAGTCTTGGGTGATTTCTTTTCTAAAAGTGTTTTGAGCCTCTGGTGTTTTGTTCATATACTGGTTCATATGGTTCTAGAGCTTTGTGGCTAGGACTTTTCATTTGATGAAGTGGCAGGTTATTGGCCAGTACTGGGGCAAAGCTGTTCTCTTTTGAGCATCTTTCATGATCAGCATTGTCTGTTCTTGGGTTAGCCAGTCTGGGTGGGAACACTTTGCTAGCAGCTGGTTTGTCTGTGCTTCTAGGTGTACATTTGTCTTGATTGTATAGTGAGGTATCTCCATGCTTACGGCAGTTGTAGTTCAGTTCTTTGGTTTGAATTATTGTGGTAGTAGGGATTGTTGTGGGGGCTCTATTGACATCTTCTGGCATACTGTCTGATGGTACTTCTCCACTGACACTTGGTAATTGATCTTAAGGGTTGGCTTTAGATAATTTATTCGTGATCTTACATCTCCTATCAACTGCTGTGCTCTTGAATGGAAGGGGTGGCAGTGACATTCCAGGCTCAGATGTTGGCTGCACATCTAGTTGTTATACCACGTCTTCTTGTGTCTGAGATGTAATGTATAGTTGGTCTATCTCAAATTCTGAGAGCAGCTTCCTCTTCCTCTGTTGAAGCATTGGATAAATAACTGTTTCTGAGTTAACTGTGGATGTAGGACTTCTGTTCATCCATATTTCCCTTATATGTTTCTTACATTCCCTTTATGTTCTAGTAGCATTCCATCAATTCCATGTCCATGTATGGTTGGTTCCAGTAGCCCATTTATCATCAGATTGTCCTGGTTCCCCAATATCTGGAGCAGAGGTGGTATTCTGCTGGTTTGCCCCAGTTCGGGCAAACTGGTAGCGGCAGGAGGCTCCGCCCACCCACCCAGAGGTCATCATGAATGCTCTGTGGATGCACAGAAGCACCACACATGAGCGTTCTGAACCGGTAGCAAAGATAAGAGGATTTCATGCCTGATCTGGAATACCTTGTTAATCTGGGTAATGTCCAGATCAGCATGGATTTCATTCATATCATTTTGGATATGGATATCCAAGTTAGGCAAGTGGTTAGGGGGGCTTTGCCCAAGGGCCCCACTGGTATTTGAATATATCTGTTCCACAGTCAGCCCATGATCATATCTTTGATGCAATAATTGAATGTCAAACTGAGCTTTTCTGGCAATGAAATGTTATAATATCTATCTTTCTGTCTATCCATCCATCATCCATCTATGAAAAAACAATGAGGTCCTCTGCCAGTTCCTGAGTATATTCCCTTGATCCCAAAAATAAAAAAGCATTTCAGGAATAATAGCATTTTGTAATTTTTCTTTATTGGACATGTATAAATGGAAAATTGAAACATTTGAGTTGATGACATTCAGGATCAATTAGAAAAGTTTGTAAATCTGTAGGATCCAAAAATGTCTCTTTTGTTAATATATTCCCGGAATGGGGAAAACTGATATGAAACCTGCAATTTAATTTAATTTATTCCTCTCCTATTAGTCAGAGTGGAGGGAAGGAGGGAAGGAAAGATGAAAGGCATCTCTTCCCTGAGTTTGCGAGGGCATAAAAGTCATGGCTTATCCATCACTTTATCTGTCTTTTCCTTTCTGGTATATTAGAGCCCTAAACTCTGCATTAGAGCCCCAAGTTCTACATAAAATATATACAGGGAAACAAAAAATAATGGCGATTATGATTATCTAAAAGTACATTCTTTGCATACTCTCCTAGAATAATTATTTCTGAGTCCCCACTTACTGGTCTTTTATTTTTCTTCTGAATCACATAATGTGATACTTCTTTCCTAGTGTTTTCACCATTCCCCCCTCCCCCTGAAGATAATTTAGATTCTTTTCAGTAGTTTTCAGCAACAAATCCCACACAAATATTCATTTCATTTCTCCCAGCTTCGTAAAAATTCCCTGCACTTTACAATAACATACAATCTACGAGGATATAAAATATCATGTCCCCCATGTCCTTGGCCCCTGATGAAGGTAATTTCTTTACCTGAGATGATCTATTTGCATACATTCCAGACTCGTTCCTGATAGATTACGATACATACATTCATATCATGTTTTATGGATGACATATGGTTTGTGAAAGTTTTATTCTGCTCTCCAAATGCATCTTAATTGCTTTTTTGCAGATCGCCTCTGCTGATTGTAATCTATAGATAAAAGGTACAGCTGCAGAAAAACTGTAGACTGAAACAAGAAATTTCTATTTATAGTGTATTTACTTATCTCACATTTGCCTCTAATAAATAAGGTTGATATTTCTCTATATAAAAGTGAAACGTCACTCACAGATTATCATGAAATCTCCAGAACTGTAAAGCTTACAAACTTGAAATTTGGCATATACCTCTTGGCTTCTAGGTGCTCGCTAAAAAATGATTTTTTGAAATGATCATCAGATCATTAGTATTTCTTATATTATTATTAAGATACTCTGATGCTAAGGAGTTAGACATTCTACTCCCCCTCCCCACCTGAAAAGAACTCTGTTCCAACTGCCACTTGGGCATAAGTGTGGTCAGCACATGACTCATCCGGCCTGCGGGCTGGAAATTTAGACATTCTGCTCTCTCTTCCCACCTGAAAGTGAGAGAAGGGAATAACATAGGAGAGGCTTATGTGGGGCAAGCCTGAGGGAGAGAAGGGGATTAGGAGAGGATCAATGGTGGCAGCTTGAGGGAGAGAAGGGGATAACATAGGAGAGGCCTCTGTGGGCCAAGCCTGAGGGACAAAAGGGGAGAAGAGATGCCGATCGTAACTACTCATTAATGTTCAAGCTTTAACTGTCAATTTATTAAGCCTGATTACATAGTTCCATAGCGAAACACGGGTATCCAACCGACTAGTATTTTTATATTAATGGCAATTGTTTACCATATAGACAGCACATATCAATGTATGTATATGTGTGTGTACACACATCCACGCACACATCCACACACATGAGTATATATTGTATACTCTGTGAAGTGAAAGAGTACATGCCTCTGCTACCTTTAATGGGCTGTTGAGAAGTTGAAGTCTTGCAGAGAACCTTAATTTGATTTAGCAGTTACTTTGTTTTTGTTTTCATGACTAGTGGAAGCACCAGCATATAATATTTGTATGTTTGAAAAAAATTGAATAGATTGAGAGCATGTGGCATGGTGAGCGACCAGATAGAAAGGATATAATAAAACAAGATGGAGCTTGTTTTAAAAGTACAGTAGAAGGATTTTCCACACTCTGTTTTTATCTTAATTCATTCAAAAGAAATCATAATCTTTCAATATTGTTTTCTGGAAGGTCATATCTAAACTTGATCAACCATCTTCATAGGAAATATAAGAACAATATTGTTGGAACAAATTTAGTAGAGAAGTTGGAATGATGGACTAACATTGGGTAGGGCCAGGTTCAAATCTATCTTTAGGCATGGAAGTTCAGTTGGTGATTTGAATCTTCCCCTCCCCTCTCCCCTCTTTCTTTCTTTCTTTCTTTCTTTCTTTCTTTCTTTCTTTCTTTCTTTCTTTCTTTCTTTCTTTCTTTCTTTCTTTCTTTCTTTCTTTCTTTCTTTCTTTCTTTCTTTCTTTCTTTCTTTCTTTCTTTCCAGACTGCCTTACAGGATCTGAACTAAATAAGTATATACTGTATAATATACACCTTACAAAATATACAAAGATTTTAAGAGGTATTGGTTCCTTTTCTTGATTTTATGGATGTTTCCCAAACTGGTGCCTTCCAGTTGTGTAAGAACAACTGCCATCATCTCAATGTCATGTTGGAGAGTAGTGGGATAAGGAAAGTTGGCATATCACATCAGACAGAATTAATAAGCATAACGCAAATTTTCTCAGAAAATTAGGTCTAGAAAGGCCTACCTGGGAGATTAAAAATTTGTCACTTACAAAACGAGGGAGAGAATTTACCAATTTAATAGTTTATCTTATGGTTGTCTTTGACTAATAGTTTTCCTGTCCTATGTTACATCATCCTGGTTGCAGTAATATGAGTACCGTTTTTTTGAAGATGGGCATTAAAGCCAGCTTGGAGATGGCATTTGGCACACACATTGGGGGAGCATTTCTGATGATCATAATATATTTTCTAGCTTTTCCAAATCTGCACATTAAATGACTGGATTGTAAGCGAATTTAAAAAAAACAAAAATACTTCAATTAAGAATTAATATATTATATTCCTTCAAGCTCTAACAGTCCATTAACTTAATGCATTTGAACTCAATTTCGGCATTATGTTTTTAACCACAGATACATTATTCATGCTTTGACATATTCTTATCACCTTAGCCTGCAAAGATATTATGCTGAAATAAATTCCATTGATTTCAGTGGAATGATTTCCCTTGTACTGTAATGGCTTATGATCACAGCCCTTTGCGTATATTTTATTTGAAACTGAATATAAGTGCTTGTGTTTCTGTAGATGCAATTGTCACATGCTCTCAAAAGTTAAAGTATAACTTCAGCCTTTCTCAGTCTGATATCTGCTAGGTTCATTGACTATAGCTATTATAATTCTCAGAGATCATGACCTTGCTGGTTGCAAATGTTGGAAATTATAATCTAACATCCTTGGGAAGGGCAGATTTATCCAAATGGGCTTTTAAATCTCTGGCATACTAAGTGCAGGAAGTGCTCATTGATAGCCCAGAAACATTTTGGTGAATTTGAATCTTTGGCAAAACTATTTACAGGGGTTTTATGCACTGGATGTAGGACAGGTCTGATATGCCTCACCTTTCCCTCCATTTTTCTCCCATCGGCTTTGCACTGGTCTACCCTCCAATCTTTCACCTTTTCTTTCCCCACCACCACTTAGCTGCCAGTGTCCTTGACTGCAAGTACGGAATATTCAACTGGTCAGCCCAAACCTTCGATCTATCCAATTCCTTCTTTTCTCTAACCTCCCCTTGGTGTGACATAAAATCCTTCAAATATAGTTTATCCAATTAGACTATTCAGCATTTTCCTCAATCTTACAGAATCATAGAATTGAAAGGAGCCTCAGACCAATTTTCTTAATCCCTGCTGAGGTTGAACTTGATAAAACATTTCAGAGAGATATCTGTCTAGATTCTTTTTGAAGAGCTTCAGTAAAGAGAACGTACATTTTTGTGACAAGGCTGGTTAACAGCTCAAGAAATTCCTCCTTTTCTGATCTGAATCTTCTTCCTTATAGTTTCAGCTTGTTGGTTTTGATCTGGTTTTCTAGAAGGAGCAAGTCCATTCCCTCCTCTGTATAACAACTGTTTAGCTATCTGAAGACTGCTATCATCTCCCCTCCGTCTTCTTCTCTGGAGACTATGAACATACCCTATCCCAGCGATGGTGAACCTTTTTTGGCTCGCGTGCCACAAGTGGGGGGAGCGCAGGGGGGGTCATGTGCGGGCGTGCCGCACCCATAATGCAACGCAGGACCCCCTGTGTGCAGGCCTATCCTGTCAACTGTTCCTCTCAGACCTTTATTTCTATTTCTCTCACAATTTTGCTAATTGTCATCTAAATTCTCTTCAGTTTGTCACTGTCCTTTTTATATTCAGATGGCCAGAATTAATTGGGCCTGACCAAAGCAGAGTAGAATAGGACAATTGTTTCCTATGATATGGATTTTATACACTGGTTAATACATTCCCAGATAATACCTGTCTTTTTGCAGCTGTTTCACATTGTTAGCTCAAGTTCAGCTAATGAATTTGAACTTCAGTTCTTTTTCACAGGTGTTACTTGTAAGCAAATTTGTTAACGGAAGATGAAAAGAGCCCCCAACCAGGGGTCCTCTGGGCAACGGTGATGTCCTTTCACCCTGGAAATGCTTTGGTGCTTCCAACATGAAAGCAGCATCTTGGATTTCTGCCTTTCATTTTTCTTTCTCCAGAAGTAGGACTTTACATTTATTCTTATTAAATCTCATTCTCTTTGTACTAGTCTACTGTTAAAACCTGTTTAGATCTTTCTGAAACTTCTCTTTGTTTTCTGGAATGTTAGCCATGCAGTTCTGTGTCATCTTCATATTGAATAATTGTCCTCTCAGTCCCTTGATCTTGGTCAATTATAAAGATGTTGAATAACCCAGGGCCCAGGACATAGCTTTGTTGACACCCCACTCATTAATGCTGTCCCAACTGATGCAGAGTAAGTTATGTATGCCATCTGGATGTAGTCACTCAGGCATTTATGAACCCTATTAACATTTGTATCATCTAACCCATATTTTACCATTTTATTATATGTTATTATGAGAAACTTTATTGAACATTTATTGTTTATTCTACAGTATTTCCATTGCATTCCCCTGATCTATTAAGCTATAACTTTGTCGGCGGGGGAAGACATAAAGCAAAAAGAGTGTTTGGCATGACTTGTTTATAATCAACTTGTTCATTGTTGCATTCCAGTCCAAGAGCTCACCCATATGTTGTTTAATAATTTGCTCAGCATAGGCAACAAACTGGCAGATCTGTAATTTCATGGGTTTTCATCCTTTCTTTTCTTGAAGACAGGGGCATCATTTATCTTCCTCTGCACTTGGGCCTCACTGGTTTTTTGGGCGACCAGAAGTTCTAACTATTTGTAGCTCTCTGAACTAACTCTGCTACTTTCTTTGGTATCCTGGGATGTAAATCATTAAGACCCCGGAGACCTCAATTCATTTCAATTAACTAAGGATTCTTTTATCCCCTCCTTGTCTTTTCAGATCTTCCATTAGTAGGATAATGACAGTCAGTTAGGACTGTTTTCTTTTTGAGAAACAAAATAAAACATGAGTTAAACTGTTCTCCCTTCGCACTATCACTTGTTATGAATTCACTCCTTCCTCCTTGTAGCATGCCTCTGACCTCTTTACTTTTACTTTTCGTTCTGATATAGCCGAACATTTCTTATCATTTTGGGCATTTTTTCAAGCTTCTGCTCATTAACTTTTTTTTTTTGGACACAGTGCCTACAATTGCTTAATGACTTTTTTGTAACTTTTTTTTTGGGGGGGGCTACGTATATTTGCTATAAATCTTCCTTCTGCTTTCTCTTTTAAAGAATTGGGTGTGTATCCACCCTGGTTGCTTTAGAAGTTGCTCATTTTTCAGTGGAAAGCATTGTTTGCCACTGCGCCTTTGGTACATCTAAGGGCACCCTTTGGCAGACGCAACCTTAAATGCAAACAAAAAAAAAGCACTGAATTTTGTGTTTGATCTGTATTGACTTCATGTAACATGTACAACTTTCTCCTTTGTAGAAAGATAAAGATCACCTCTTTTAAGCCTTTGTGACATGGCCTGCCCTTTTCTCCTTTCATTGCTTTTTACTATAATAGCTGCTAACAATTCTTTGTTGCTTTCAGGAGCTGCTGCTATGATTCTAATGCCAAAACCTTTGACTAGAGTCACCATGTTGACAAGGATTGGAAATAGTTTCATGCGCTGGCAGCTGCTGAAAGAAGGTACACAGTTTTAGAGAAGCACATTCCATAGCTACCTGGGGGAGTCCACAGCTCCACCACCAACTTCTAGGGGTGCTTTGGTAGAAAGTGCCTTTCCATGTCCCTGAAGAAAAAGTCTCTTACGTGGTTGTAAAGAGGAGCTACCATTGTGAGAATAATTTTTTTCTGAACTTAAGAATGGACCACCAAACTGTTGACATTTAAAGATATGATTTGTATTTATCGAGCACCAATAGCATATCTGGAATTTTACAGAGTGACACAACAAAGACAATTTACAATCTAAATTTTAGAAGTAGGCAGTGGGGAAGCAAGGGTGAATTAATGTAAGTGCCCATAAATTCATTGGATCTGATGCATGTACAAAGCTGATAATTCTTAGAAAAAAATGTCAATGTCAATTGTTTATTCTTCTCCTTTGTGTGCCATTCTCCTTCTCGGTAGCCTAGGGCAGCAAAATGTGAGCTCACCTGACTCTACTTCACAATAGTTCTTTGAAGTAGGCCAGATGGAATGATTTCTACTTGTCAGATTAAATGTGGAATTGTATGTACTCAGTTATGGTAGTTTGATGATTGGATTTGTATTTTTGTTTCCTGTCTGTACAGAACATTACACTGACAAGATTCATATACGCTAATCCATAATTTGTTTAATTTTGGCTTATTGAATAAATCATGTTTGGCCATATTTACACAGTGCAGTGTGTCATTAATCATAGTTTGCAAACCTGAACGAAACATACCGAATCCAAATCAGATCACACAGTAGCTTAGTACTATATTTGGGCCTATTTGGTTCTTAATGCTTTATATTAAATATCATTGCTAGGAAATGTTTGGAAATGCTTCCTTTTTCTGATCTGATCTCTAAATATATTATGCCTACACATTACATAAGTTTTTTAATTGTCTTCATTTTAAAAAAAAATCTCAATTCGCCCCCCTCTCTGCCCCCGGTATATCTTTGATTATTTGACAAGTTTGTACCATATTATATAAACAGGAATTAATTTTGGATGGAAAATTAAAATGACCGAAATGTGAAGAAAGGTTTAATGATCCAGCTATACTTACTTGGGTTTAAATTGGGTTTAGGTTTAGATTAATTTTAAATTAGGGTAAAAGTAGAAAGCCCAAGGTAGGTATTCAGACATGGTCAAGGTCACCCTGGCAATTTATGGCTTAGCTGGCCTTTCAAAGCACATGCTTTCATTGCCAAGGTCACCTTTTATGTGTTTAAACCAATGCATTTTTCATTGCTAGTAATGTTCTGCCTGTCACATGGCTGGAATCTATTAAATGCTGATGTCTTCTGTTTGTTCTTTGTTTTTAAAAGGATTCTGCATTTGCTTTACTTATATTTCTTAGCTTTTCATATCAAGGGCAGTGCCTGCAAATGCAATATACTTGGAGAAGAGATGGTAGGGAGAATTTATGAGGAGAGAAAAGGAATGGGGGACAGAGGTGAAATAAATAATTATTGGATCAATATTTAAAACAAGTTCAAATTGTAAAGTTTACTCCCTTGGTAGGGGCTAGAATTATAGCCGGATGTTCGGTGAAATGAGCACTATGGTATATGTGAGACTGCTTCTCCCTAAGGGAATTGGTTCATCTTATCAAATCCCTTCCTTGAAATGTTTCCATCAAATGAGACCTTGGAAACGTGCCTTTTCTGTGATTACTCCTACCTTATGGAACACCTTTTTCCTGGTGGTCCTGCCACACCCCTTTAGACTTCCAGAAAGCCATCAGGTCCTGTTTTTTACCCAGAGGCTGGGTGGGGGAGAATAAGGATGCTTGGGGCACCCCAAAAAGATGTTGAAGTGCTAGGTTGTGGTTTATGATTTTATGCATTTTTTTAATAGTTCAGCATTTTACTGTGGTTGTGAATTACCCAGTGTTTTAAGATGGGCGGTTCTGAAATCCCATAACTGAATGAATGAATGTGGCTACAGTTTTTGTTGGGTTTTGAATGGCTTGTTGGGCATTCTAATGTAATCCTTTTGTGACTGATGATGAATACTGAGAGCATAAAGAGTGCATAAGGCTGTAAATCTGGGTTCATAGACTTTTCATTAGAGAACAGGAGTATCAAGCTTTACATTCTTAGTCAAACTTTTGTCTTGGTCATTCTTAGACAAAATGCACAGCAGGACTTAAACCCATTTTCGCCACCTTTCTTATTGCCGTTCTTTAATTTTTGCTCAGTCCTGAAAAGTGCCAATGTAGATGTGCCTCTTGAAGAAGTAATGCAGGAAGCACTTGAATTCCTTAGTTGAATTTATCCCATTCCTCTTCCTCAAGTTAATGACAGCACATTTCTGAGCCCTTGTGCTGAATGTAAAAGAAGTCCTTAATACAGCTACATGATGCTAGCTTTATTGTAGAACCTAAGCTATCACAATGAAGTTAGACCAATCTGTTTCCTGAAATTATATCTAGGGAATAGAATGGGGCCCCAAGAAAGAGAAATGTGGCTGTGCCTGGCATAGAACACAAGTGATTTATGTCGTTGTCTGATTATTTGACTTCCATTTGGTGCACATTTCTCTTTTCTTTCTCTAAGCAGGGTTAAATTTATTATGAGTGGGATTCCCTCAGGAAATTTTGATCTGAAGCATCTATTTAACGGGAGACATTTTAAAGAGAAAAGCTCCTTTCCATGCATAAAACACACAATTTCTGTTGGAAGGCCTGCAATCAACTTCTGCTGAAGAGTGCTGATGTTGTGGTGCATTTGGGCCTCTGTTCTGTTCTACATCCATATAAGGGAGCCAAATTTCCACACCAAGACAAACATCATTTTAAGCATGAATTCAGATAGTGGATCCGTTTGTGGTGCAGGATCGGGTAAGGAAGGAAAGGAGATGAAGTCAGTAGAGAATGATGAACAGGGATTTGTAGCTCTCTACAGATAACCAGCAAGTAAACCATCAGTTTATTTCACTGGAAATCTGACTCATGCTGGCATTTATTTCTGGTTTGTATTCATTTTACATTTTCGTGACTGTGAATGATTAAACATCGTTTTAAATAAATTCAACTGACGCTAAGGCTGAAGTCATACTGAATTCCTTGCTTCTTATGTTTAAATTGCCTGGAGATCTCAGGGCTAGAAAGGTAGCTTTAAAAAATAAATAAAGAGGGAAAGAAAAATGTAAAAAAAAATGACTCGTAGAGGTAAGTATATAAGTAAGTATTCCAAGGTTCTACGTAGAATAATTTGAAGCAAGCGAAGGGTTATTTTTTTCCTTTTCCAATATGAAGCTATTTTGTTATGAAACAATAGCAGATTACTCTGCTAAGTCATCAACTTTGTTTGAAAGTAGAAGTAATCTGTGTTGTCCTCTCCTGAAGTTTTTTCTTTTACTTTTCATCAGTGTCTTCCGAGAATAAAGATTTTGCTTGACACAGTTAATGAATACTACTTTTTTTTAGAAACCAACATGCCCTAGGTCAGGGGTCTCCAATCCCTGGGCCAGATCCCACTACTAGGTCTTGAGCCATTTGGGTGAGCTCATATGTGCATCCCCACATGTGAGCAGGAGATGAGGGCATGTGCAAAAGCACCATTTGTGTGACCGGCGGGTGCAGCATGCTCATGCAAATGGAGCTGTGTGTGTGTGTGCCTGCCCGCCATTCAAGTGGATCCATCTCCTCTCCCCCCTGCCAGTCTGTAAGACCCGAACGTTTGGGGTACTCTGCCCTAGGTGATGTGTTGGGAGTTCCAATGCAGTGGTGCAGTGGTTAGAAAGCAGTATTGCAGGCAAACTCTGCCCATAGTCTGGAGTCTGCAAACTCTGTCCACAGTCTGCAGTCCTGATGGGCTCAAGGTTGACTCAATCTTCCATCCTTCTGAAGTCAATAAAATGAGGACCCAGATTGTTGGATAACATTGTAAACTGCACAGAGAGTGCTTTAAAGCACCATGGAGTTGTATATAAGTATTATTGCTGTTGCTTGTTGCTTGCAATAGTGTTACTGGGCTGCCCATAAAGTTGTTGTGTGCTATTAATAAGCTCTTACCTCAGCCTTTTAGCATCTCTCTCTCTCTCTCTCTCTCTCTCTCTCTCTCTCTCTCTCTCTCTCTCTCTCTCTCTCTCTCTCTCTCTCTCTCTCTCTCTCTCTCTCTCTCTCTCTCTCTCTCTCTCTCTCTCTCTCTCTCTCTCTCTCTCTCTCTCCCCCCCCCCCCCCCGTGTTCCTGGTCATACGGATATAAAACTGGTCTCTTTTTTTTATCTCCCTCCTTCCTTGTCTAACCCTATCCCTGTTTCCCAAGAGAGCAGCTCTCCTTGAATTGGCTTCAAATTTGCTTGGCATTTGATTGCTAAAAATGCTGACATCTGGTCAGTGTTATGCTATAAACATTGTGAGATTGGTTGTAAAAAAGCAGGCCTCAGAAGCAACCAATAGGAATGAGTTGAAAGGGGGCAGAGGAGTTCTTGCTTATGACTTTTATGAAGGCAAAAGCATGGAACATTTGGAAAAGCCCATTTTGCTAAGCAAGTGTTTTGTGGAATTGTTCAGCTGTTGGTTTACTTTATTTTCCTCCTTCGCCCAGAAAGTTTTGGTTATGGTACCAGCTGTTAGCCTTTGTAAGCATACATTTTTGGCCAGAAATTCGTTTTGAAGCTGCATGAGATAATATTATAGAACATAGGAGGTGAAGGTGTGGCTGCTTCACCTATTATGGATTTGGCCTCTTATCCCTTTGTTTCTCTTGCTGGGATTTTGAATAAACAGATCTCTAGCCCTCACAACTAACTCTATGATAGCGCTAAACATACTGCTTATATTAGCCACTTACGTTTCATGCAGAACCCAGGTATAAACCCAGTTTATTGCTAGGATCAATACCCCAATACTCTGGGTTAGATCAAAGAGTGGAATTTCAAGAAAGTGATACTGTCATTCTGAATCCCCTAAAAGCTACTTCTTTTATTATTTCATAAGCTTCAAGGACCATCCCACTACTTTCCTCAAAAGCAAGAGGAAGAACAAACAATCCTTTGGCTTGTTCTCAGTCTACCATGATGCCAGTGACCTTGCCTACTTGGTTCTTGAGGAGAGCTTTAGAACATCTACAGAACGTTTGCAAGCTGAGTTTTCAGAATAACTAACTCCTACTTGGTGTCCTTGTGCTCTGTGAGGTTGATTGTTTGCTTGCAGATGTTTTGTTGCTAGACTAGGTAACATCTTTGATGCACTGAAGATGTCTGGTAATAAAACATCTGGTCTGGTAAAACTGCAAGCAAACAAACAACCTTGAAGAGTATCAAAGAGTCTATCATTCAGCTCTGAGCTACAGATACTCTCTTCTGTTGGTAATTCCTATTTATCTGCAGGGTTTCTAAAGCCACTAGATGTGATCAGTCATTTGGAAGAAAGTCCCCAGAGTCTGTTTCCAAACAGGAAAGACAATAGGGTTGTACTGGGTATGGATTAAGGAACCAGTTTAGAATGGTCTAAGATCCCTATGTAAATAATAAAGGGTAAAAACTTTCTTACGAATCCTATAAGTCTCTTCCTGCTATCAAACCTTCAATAAAAGGAGATAAAGTCCTCCACAATTCCAAAATGGTTATTAAATACAGGTAGTCCCTGACTTACAACCATAATTGAGCCCAAAATTTCTGTTGTTAAGCAAGATGTTTGTTAAGTGACTTTTGCCCCATTTTACAACTTTTCTTGCCACAATTGTTAAGTGAATCATTGCAGTTGATAAGTTAGTAACCTGGTCGTTAAATGAATCTGGCTTCCCCCATTAACTTCGCATGCCAGAAGGTCACAAAAGGGGATGACATGACCCTGGGACACTGCAACCGTCATAAGTATGAACCAGTTGCCAAACGGCTGAATTTTAATCACATGACCAAGGGGATGCTGCAAAGGTTGTAACTGTGAAAAATGGTCATAAGTCACTTTTTTCAGTGCCATTGTAACTTTGAACGGTCACTATATGAACTGTTATAAGTCCAGGACTACCTGTAATAGCAAAACCAAAACCAAACAAAAAACTGGCACATTTCTTATGTTGTTTTTTTAATGGACAAGGCCCTATCATGTGTACAGTACATACATCTATAAGGAATAAAAACGAAATTCTTTGCAGAAAATAGAGCCAATGATAGCGTGAGCATATTAAGGGCTACGGCCATTTATAACACTAATAATTTACAATAACACAAATATTATTAAATCAATCAACACCTGTAGAGAGGTTCAAAAGCTTTGTCCTATTCAAGCTAGAAGGGAAAGGGGAAAAATATATATTTGGATAAGTTGGCACCTGCGGTTTCATGCTGCAATCACGCCTTTGAAGTTCCTTTTTGCAAGAATGGCTTCATCTCAGGTCAGCACTAGAATGCAGGACAAACTATTCTCTCACTTCTTCTAAGACTTGCCAGATTTTGATGATGGGGTAGGGTGGGGGGGCACTCCCACCTCCTGTGTGGCCAAACACCTAGATTACTTGCTTGTCAAAATGCAGAACGTGGAACGCAGAGTGGCATTGCCAATATGAGATTAACATCGCTTTTAGCCTTGCTATAAAAGAAGCAAGTGAAAGAACCTTGATAATACAGAATTGTCATAATGCGGCTGGCTTACTTATCGATTGATTTAAAACATTTATGTAGCTGCCCATCTTATAACCAACTCCTGGCGCTTCCCAATCAGAAGTAAAACTAACCTAAAAAGCATAATAAAATTGCAAACCGAAACACATTAAATACGTTAAAAACAACAAAAACGTGGCACCAAGTTATTCAGACTTTTATCCCAGTGCCGGGGGGAAGGGGGGGGGGGAACAAGCCAGGTCTTCAAAGCTTCATGGAAGGCTAGGAGGATGAAGGCTGCCAAACTTCAGGGGGGCAGAGTGTTTCACGGGGCAAGGGCTGCCACAGAGAAGACACGCTTCCTAGATTGCATCGGATGGCAATATTTAGGGGGAAAGGTCTAGAAACGTTATCTATAACCTTATCTGACCTGGGAGGACAAGGAGATGTCCTAAATATGAGACAGTTGGTTCTGCAGAATGCTAGAATATGTAGGCTTGTCTACATGGAACTTATATCTTTAGGCACTGACTTCTAGCTTTCTTGCAGAGACTGGTGTGTGGGTTTGTCTTTTTGCTGGGTGACCTATGGGAAGACATGGGCAGAAATCCATCTTTTCCCTAGCCAAACGGTGCTCTGCATGGAAGGAATGCAAGATGTCCAGAACAAAAGCCCTGCATGGAAGAAAATCAGATTTGATTCCTTCCTATGTCAGTAATTTCTGTCTGAAATGGCTGTGTGCTATTTAAATTATCTTTCACCAGAATCCTACCTTTCACGAGAATGAGCCATGGTGGCGCAGTGGTTGGAGTGCAGTACTGCAGGCTACTTCTGCTGACTGCTGGCTGCCTGCAAATTGGCAGTTCAAATCTCACCAGATTCAAGGTTGATGATTCAGCCTTCCATTATTCTAAGGTGGGTAAAATTGGGATCCAGGTTGTTGGGGCCAATATGCTGACTCTGTAAACCGCTTAGGGCTATAAAGTGGTATGTAAGTCTGAGTGCTATTGCTATCCTTTCTGCCATATATACAAATGCATGTAGTCTTCGACTTACAATAGTTCGTTTAGTGACTGTTCAAAGTTACAACAGCACTGAAAAAAGTGATTTACACTTTTTCACACTTACAACCATTGCAACACCCCCATAGTCACATGATCAACATTCAGAGGCTTGGCAACTGGTTCATATTTATGATGGTTGCAGTGTTCCGGGATCATGTGATCCCCCTTTGCGACCTTCTGACAAGCAAAGTCAATGCGGAAACCAGATTCACTGAATAACCATGGCACTAACTTAACAACTGCAGTGATTCACTTAATGACGGTGGCAAGAAAGGTCATAAAATGGGGCATAATTCACTTTTAACAACGGGCTCTCTCAGCAACAGAAATTTTGAGCTCAATTGTGACTATAAATTGAGGACTACCTGTAGTCCGTGTATCTTTATTAAAGAAGAGGGAAGTATCTCATGGCCTTATAAAACCATCAATGCCTAATGGCAGAGATCAACAATTCTTTGGTGTGATTCTATCACCCCTGAGGCTCCAAGGTGAAATATGCCTTTGAAGACCAATAAAATATATATGTGTTTGTTGAATTAAGGATTAGCACACTCAATCCATTTGAAACTACAAGGGGTGCGGTACGGGGGGTGTTAATTATATCACAGCAAAATGCTGGCAATGAGAAGGATTAAGGCTCAAAAGGGTGGGGACCAAACTCACTGGGCAAATACTAGTATAAACAGGTAATGGAGCAGACCCTCAGCTGCATAAACATATGGGCAGAGCTGAGTCCAACAGAAGGAACATTGTTCTGCCCTCTTAAAACCTACAGAAGCCTTGGTGGGTTTTTTTTTAAAGCATCCTGGCCTAGCTTATAAGGAATGCAGAAAGAACTGTGCTTCTCCCATATATGATTTTACAATGCCTTCTTCCTTGAATTAAGGCTTGTCACAGTACTCATTTAACTTTGGGAAGAATTTTTTTGTTACACAGATGTATCAAAATGTTGTACTATGAAATTCTAGTTTTCGAATCAGTACTTCTACTGCTTTCTCATACTGTATTTAAACTAGTAAAATACAATAAGGAAAATGTTTTGGAAAAATTTGCAGTTGGATTTGAGTGTTTGGTTTAGCAACTAGGGTACAATTTGTTTCCTTTCTAGCTCTATTCTTCTTCTTTACCCTGTATTCCACATCTACCAAGGGTTTCTTTTTATTAGGAGTTCATGTTGGAAACCGGAGTTGAATGGCCAATAAGTTTAAATATCAGTGAATAGAATAGAATAGAATGGAATTCTTTATTGGCCAAGTGTGATTGGACACACTAGGAATTTGTCTTTGGTGCAGATGCTCTCAGTGTACATAAAAAGACAAGATGCATTCATCAAGAATCATAAGGTACAACACTTAATGATAGTCATAAGATACAAATAAGCAATCAGGAAACAATCAATATCAATATAAATCGTAAGGATACAAGCGACAAAGTTACAGTCATGCAGTCATAAGTGCGAGGAGATGGGTGATAGGAACGATGAGAAGACTAATAGTAATAGTAATGCAGCCTTAGTGAGTAGTTTGACAGTGGTGAGGGAATTATTTGTTTAGCAGAGTGATGGCGTTCGGGGAAAAAACTGTCCTTGTGTCTAGTTGTCTTGGTGTGCAGTGCTCTATAGCGTCGTTTTGAGGGTAGGAGTTGAAACAGTTTATGTCCAATTTATGCAAGGGGTCTGTAAATATTTTCACGGCCCTCTTTTTGACTTTTGCAATGTACAGGTCCTCAATGGAAGGCAGGTTGGTAGTAATAGTTTTTTCTTCAGTTTTCTAGTTTTCTAAAGAAGTTTTCTAGTTTCTTTCTTTGCTTCTTTCTGTTCCGCCCTCGCGTTACTTATGTAGAATTAGGCTCATATACCACAAAAACACAATGTATGATTCGTATAAAAATGCATCAAGGTTTCTTTTTGTTTAGCATTCATGTACAGATAGGTCCCTTTGCTAAAATACTACAGAAAATGAATCTTGAGTACTTATTATTTATTTAAATATTTTATAGAATCACCCATCTCACAGCAAGGACTGTGTGTGGCGTACAAAGAATAAACTCACATAACACAATATAACCCCATGGCACCCTGATTAAAACAATAACTTCCAAAATAAAGAGTCATATAAATGATAGAACTCATTTAGCTTCTGGGACAAGTGCCTGAGGGAATAGCCAGGTTTTTGATGTCTTATGAAAGGTTAATAGAGTTGGTGCCATCAGTATTAATAGGTGGATACTGTTCCATAGAGAGGTTAGAGCCTAGAAAGACATGACTCTGAGAACAGGAGATGACCAGGCTTAACCTGAGGGAGGGGTCAAGTGTGTCTTCAGTTTGCAGTCCTTTGCACCAGAGGTGGTATTCAGCTGGTTCTCTCTGGTTCGGGTGAACCGGTAGCAGTGGCTGCGGGAGGCTCCCCCCCCCGATATAATGCACGAGCACTGCTCATGCACAGAAGGTGGTGCGCATGAGCAGACGTGGTGCGTACAAGCGAAGCGTGCACATGCGTGTGCATGCTCACATTTGCGAAGCAGTAGGGAAGGTAAGTGAATCCCACTACTGCTTTGCACCCTCAAAAGATCTAAGTCCTGTCCTTCTTGAATTCCATTGACTCCTAGCTCCTATCAATTTGCTTTGACCGTTAGTAGTTCAGATTCTTGTTTAGGGATAGCATGGAATAAACTTGTACTCGTTTGAACAACCCTGGTTCCAGATTTCTTGTGCCTGAAAAGGTTTGAAAAAGATGGCATTGCGTGATGGAGTGTACCTGGAGCATGGGGTGGGCAGAAACAATGGGGGACAGTTCCACTAATCGGCTGGTCCTAGACCATGTGGGGCTTATGGTGTAAACCAGCATCTAGAATTGGACCAATGCAGCTTGTAGAGCAGGGGTATGAGAGTATCAGAAGACATCCAAAACATCTATTCTAGATTGTGGTATGATGCTGAAGAAAATCTCTAATTTACTAGAATCCGATTAGATTAGTCATTTCTAAGTAGTAGTTTACTTTGCCTTTAGTATTAGACTTTCCATCCCATGTAGTTTGGAGTATTCAAGTGGAGTAGTATATGTACTTTAGTGGGTGTGTAGGAATGCAGTGTCACTCAGCATTTGGTGTTTGAGAGGTGGTCAACTTACCGGTACCCTTTTTACTCTGTCAAGACTGGCTGCACCAGATCTAAGAAACAATGTGGGCCATTCATAACCATTTGTCTAATAAGTGTTTCATTATAAGCCTTAACAGGGCACCTTCTTTTTCTCACTTCTGATTGATACCTGCTTTCATGTGCAGAAAAAAAGCAAAAAGTGGTCTCTAAGCATATACGCAATAGACCATTCATTTTCACAGCAGAGAAGAATGAAGAGACAAACCATTTGCATTACATGATGTACTTAGCCTTGCCTGGTGCCAAGACATGATATTCAGAGCTGGTTGTGATGAAAGAGGAACAGGATGGAACAGAATACGGGTACTGTAAACACTTCCTTCTAAATTTTAGGTGTCATAGAATTAAAATGTTTATTCTTAGGAGATTATTTTCTTGTTTAAGTTATCTAAAACAGAGATAGCTCCTCTTCAGAGCATAATCTCTGATTTGCAGGATTTTACAATCCTGTCTGTACTATTGGACTTTGGAAGCTGGCTAGTGAAAAAAAAAATTCAAGTAAGAGAGCAAGATTTCAGGCTTGGAAAGTTTCAGTCATATTGTTAGATCAGGTAATGGATAGGCACCCACAGGCTAGCGGTAACAACAGCTCTTTATTAAGTACAACAAGTGAGAACAATCCAGCGACAGCAGCCCTTTTATAGGGAGCTGTCAGACCCTTCGACCAATAGGATTAAGCCTCTGTTCCCGCCGGAACAGAGAACCTTGGTGGAAACCACTGTAGTAGATACCAGTATCTAACACATATAATATAGAATATATATTCTATAGTAGAATATACTATGTGGCATATAGAATAAATAGTATTCCTATTTAGTGCAAAGAAGATTCCTTGCCTCAGCTTAAGAGCCTATCCATTAAACAAGCACATAGCACGTGTTAAACAAGCATATAGAGGGGCTGGAGGCTAAAACATATGAAGAGCAGTTACAGGAATTGGGTATGTCTAGTCTAATGAAAAGAATAACTTGGGGGAGCATGATAGCACTGTTCCAATATTTGAGGGGCTTCTACAAAAATGAGGGGTCGAACTATTTTCCAAAGCACCAAAAAGCAAGCCAAAAAACAATGATTGGAATTAACCAAGGAGAGGAGTAACCTAGAACTAAGGAGACATTTCCTAATGCTGGGAACAATCACCCAATGAAATAGCTTGCCTTCAGAAGCTGTGGGTGCTCCATCACCAGAGGCTTTCAAGAAGAGACTGGACAACCATTTGTCTGAAATGGTAGAGGGTCTCCTACTCGAGCAGGGGGCTGGAGTAGACAACCTCCAAGTTCACTCCCAACTCTATTGTTCTATGTTCTGTGTTCTAAACGTTCAGCTTGGCTTCAGGATTCAAATCAAATTCATGATGGGTGCAGAAGAAAACAGGTTTTGACTGGGCAGTTTCTATAGCTGGACCTGTGTGGGTGAATTAAACCAAGAATAGGCAGTCTGGAATCAACCAATTCGTTAGGAAGAAAGTTGTTGGGGAGAAAAACCAATTGTGCATGAAAAGAATTTATACCAGTCCAGGGAAAACACAGTCTATCAGCTGGGAACTATTAAGAACTGAAAATGCCCATGTAAGGCTGTTCGTATAAGGTTGTATCTCAAAGGTCAACATAGTTATGAGAATTCTTGCCTGCTGACAAACTCCTGGGGTTGTACAAGATATGGGAGCTAATTCATTTGCAAGAGGCTGCATCTCCTCCTGTCCTCAATTCCATTCTGCTCTGTTTTGATTTATTCCATGATGGCTCATCTGCTTGGTTTTTTTAAAAAAAAACCTCTACCTTCTTCCTGCAGAATCCTTTTGCTCTCGGCCAGCTGCAAAATGCTGAATATTTGAAAGTAAATTGATCCCTCTCTTTGGAGGCAGGCAGAGATGCTGGGTGAAAGAGAAAGAGGGGGTCATTTTCTAGGGTAAAATACTTCCCCAAGATGCACATGTAGTAAGTACTATACATCTTCTTCTACCCCATTAAAACCTACTCAAATTTCCTGTTAAACATAGGTTTTTTTTATTTTCTTGTGTTTCAGGAGAAGAGAGAGAGATTTGAAGTTGGGTGCGTTCACATATCAAATTTTTATCTCTAAAACAAGAAAAATATATAGTTTCCCAGTTTTGGAAATTCATAGCTGATTTTTGCATGGTACACGTGATAAATGTCCCCCCACACCATACATTCCTCGGTAAATATGCCCTAAGGGGCAAAATTTCCTTGATAGCTTAGGGTAGAGATAGGCAACCTGTAGCCCTTTAAATGTTGCTAAACTACAGCTTTTAATAACGCCAGCCAGAATGGCCATGATGAAAATGCCTATCCTTGGGTCAGTGTAATTAATAGCTTGTATGTTATTTTGTTCAGCAAGTGGTAACACCTGGCAACCCATGTCTGAGCTTGGAAGCTAAGCAGGATTATATGTGTTTAATACCTGCATCGGAGACCATCACAGAATACTAGGCCTACGAAGTTAAAAATAAATAAATCCAGAAGAATATAGCGCCAAACCACTACTATTCGCTTGCCAAGAAAGCCACTCAGATGCAGTCATGAGGAATGAAGCAGAACTTGAAGGTGTCTTTATAATGTTTCAACAACAACAAAAAAGGCATAATTAAGAAAACAGTTTTTGATGGAAGCGGTTCCCCCCAAACCCATAAAATTTCAGCTCTGCAAGTTGCTTTGATGTCTTGTTTCAAGTTAGCTAAACCCACCCATACCTCCCCCACACACAAATGAATTCGCCAGCTGAATCAAGACCACCAGAGATTCTTCTGAATTATATCAGTAGGTGGCACACTCCCTATTTATCCATATTGAAGTTGTTTTGTAACTATGCAGTATTATTTATTTTCATAACCGGAAAGTGGATTTTATTTATTTATTTATTTTGAGGTGGAGTAAAGGCACAGATGTGAACGCTTTTGGGTAGCAGAAGTGGGTGAACTCACTCCATCTGAGCCAGTTAACTTTGACGGCAAATGTGATTAGCGGAAATGCCCAATGAGCTGCACATTCAGATGTTTTTAAATTACACTGTTGGGGATACATTCAGATGACTTTGTGTGTCTATCGTCCATTTTGATGACTTCATTTATTTATTTGGTTAGTTATTTAGTTATTCATTCATTCATTCATTTATTGTATCTTGGCTTGGCCCAGTTAGATTGTCCTTTGTGAGGAAAGACCTAATGTTTGGGAACAATGACATGGAGATATAACTCTGGGCAGGCGTCTTGATACATTTAAAGTAGAACTAGATCATTTGGTCAGGAGGAAAAAAAGTAGCTGAATGCCAAAAAAATATTTATTTGAAAGTCTGAACAGTTTTTTTTTTTACTTTTGAAAGAGGTGCTATTTTAAAGCACTGATATTCTAAAGTTCCTAAGCTAAATTGCTTGGCACCAGGAGCCAAGAAACTGAACAAACACATCTACTTAGTATTATTACCATCCTAGATTTCTTTCAGAGCTGAGTAGTGTTTGAGATTTAGAGTCTTATGTAATGTGGAAAACCTTCTCAGTTTGGAGTTTGTCAACTTTCTCAGCTGTTTCTAGATTGACAGCTAAGGTCTTCCAGGTAAGGGATCATCCTAGGCAGGTCCTTGTGATCATGTCTACTCTTGACTTTTCCCTTCCTCTTTCTTTAGGCTAATGAAACTGAACTTCAGTGTAAGAGAGTTTTCTCTGTTTTGAACAATGGAGAGGATCTGATGGTTGTTGGCATAAATGTCCATGTGCTGGCTTCGAGTTGTCAACTTCAGATGTCTTTGGCCTAGGTCTTGTGATGATAGTGCATCCACCAGGTTTGAGATATTTCAACTCCTTTGTCAGTACTAGTAACATGTGAGCATTTTCCAGCATCTTTTGGTAGTTTGGTTGGTGGGATAGCAATAGTGCTAGCTCTTAGACTTATATACACACTTCATAGTGCTTTATAGCACTCTCTAAGGCAGGGGTGTCAAACTCAAAGCTCGGGGGTCGGATCTGGCTTTGTGGGGTGCTTAGATCTGGCCTGCGAGGCCACCCTGGAAATAGTGAAGGACCAGCCCGCAGTGCCTCTGCCAGAGAAAACAGAGCTCGGGAGGGCTGCATGTGGCCCTCCCAAGCTCAATTTTCTCTGGCAGAGGGTTGCAGACAGCCGTTGCAGCCAAAAACGGAGCTCGGGAGCCCATTTGTGCAAGCAGAGAGCTCGGGCCACTGTAGGCACCCCTGACATGAGTGACATTGAGCTGGCTACATCCGCCCCGGCCCCTCAAGGTGAAACACAATCCTTATGCGGCCCTCAATGAAATTGAGTTTGACACCCCTGCTTTTAGCGGTTTACAGAGTCAGCATATTGCTCCCAACAATCTGACCAACCTTGGAAGGATGGAAAGCTGAGTCAACCTTGAGCTGGTGAGGACTGAACTCCTGGCAGTGGGGAGAGTTAGCCTGCAATACTGCATTCTTACCACGGCTCATAATGTCAGTGAGATGGCAGTCCCTGTACTAGTATTCAAGAGCAGCTCGTGATACCAGTAGCCAGTGTTTAGTATTAAAGTTATTGACCTCAGGCTGTACTTCGTTTCAGAAAATTTCCACTGTGTGGCTTTCTGCCATGGATGTTTTGGGTCAAGAGTTAGAGAGAAAGAGAGAGTGGGAGAGAAGCCTGAATAAGCATAACAAAGATGATGTTTCTTGCACTTATTCGCATCCACCCATCTGCCACTGGAGCTAGGTTTCTTCCCAGATTCCAGGATGGAAAGAGCATGAGAAGTGATGAACTCTGCCCTTGTGCCTTCTCCCTTATGGGACTCTGAGATGCTCATGAGTTTGAAGATTGAGAGAGGTCAGTGAAACAAATGCATTCTGTTTTCATGGGTCATGGAATGCAAGGTTATGAAGGAACTTGGCTTGCTTTGAATTTGTAATATGCAAGCATATTTTTCCATTTCCTGGCTTCCCTCCCCCCCCTTTCCCCCCATCCCAGGTCATAGATCTGAGTGAAGGATCATTTCATTGTAGAATATATCGCACAATAATTCAGCTGTGGTTTTTCCTATCGCTGATTGCATCTAATGTGTAGTTGAATTGCCATTTATATTTTGCTGCCAAAGAGAGTCGGTATAGTATAGAGTAGGATGGTGAGTAGGGAGGCCTTGGTTCCAATGACCGCCCAACCTCAGTGCTCGCAACACAAAGTAATGATGTATTCTCAGCTAAGTATACTTTCTTATATTGTGAATATAAGATTGGGAGGAAGAATTAAGCAGTCTGTATTACTTATGAGCCATGTTGATGGAAATTGGACTGAAACTGAACTGAAAAACATTCAGACAACTTGTATTTCTTGCTTCTTTGGAATATTACTGAAAAATTTCCCCGCATGCCTTTTGACTTTCAACTATAGATAGAATATATAAGATAGTAATAGGCGCAACTTAATGCTCATCTTTAATGTATAATCTAAAATAGCTATGGTCACACACATGCATCTATAGAGAAACCTAATTCTATTACAGTCAGATATCAAATATACTGTATATAAGAGCCGAGGTGGCACAGTGGTTAGAGTGCAGTACTGCAGGCTACTTCAGCTGAAGTTTGGCAGTTCAAATCTCACCAGGCTCAAGGTTGACTCAGCCTTCCATCCTTCCGAGGGGGGTAAAATGAGGACCCAGATTGTTGGGGGCAATATGCTGACTCTGTAAAAACCACTTAGAGAGGACTGTAAAAGCACTATGAAGCAGTATATAAGTCTAAGTGCTATTGCTATAATCAAATAATTCATATGTTTTGGGTGACAAAAATGTACTCATTTTTGTGCTAATGACATTAGTAGAAATTTTGTATTAATGCCATTCCTTCAAAACTGTTGTCGAAAAACACTGTGGCATAGTCCAGTTCTGAAGTTATTTCATGTTTCTTAATGGAAGCCTGCCTTAATAAGATAAGATCCAAATAAAAACTATCATAATAGAAATAGAGATGAGGGTTTTTAACATCCAAAGGATATTTGCGTTACTATTACAAAATGTCCCATGTTATTTCTGCTTGCATTATAGTGTACAGATCTTTTGTTCTAGTTTATTCTGTTACGTCCTTAGCATTTCCCAGAACTTTCCTTGGCTTCTGGAATAAAATTTCTAAAGACAAGAGTACGTACTATGTACTGATCTTTAGGTTGGATGCTCTGACTATGAAATTCTGACTGTAGATGGAACTCTTTTGGTGTGATCTATGAATACTCAATGATAAGGTGACCAACTTTTTTACAATGAAAAGGAGGACAAAACACGTTCTATTGTCCAAAATGCTAAGGTGACCAACTTTTTTACAATGAAAAGGAGGACAAATAAATTGGAAAAAATATATCGTAAATAAAAGAAATATTTTATTCATTACAACAATAATACACTAAAATATGATATATGCATAATAAAAACATTTGCAACATTTTATATTATAATTATGCTTACATGCCTGTTAATTATTATTTAAATGAGTACTTTTCCATTGAATTAATATTTTTGTCAATGTATCATTTTCTAACAATATACTGGAAATATCTGAACAAGAAATATCCTTCATATTGAATTTTACGGCAAATGCTGCAGCTAGAGTATCAACATTCAATCTCGATTTATCACTTGTCGAAAAATCATTGGCAATTGAAAAAAAGTCTTTCAACTGCTGCATTAGTTCCAGGGCAGCACAACGTAAATTGAACAAGTATAAATAAATGTTCACGTGGAATATGTTCATTTTTGAAATGGCTGAAAATATCCACCCATCTTTATCAATTTCAACATGTTGATTTTCCCATTGTATTAATTTTTCAGAATTTAAATATACATTCAGTCTTCTAATTTCTTCAAAGAGACAATTGTCGTCTATTTTAATATCTAGCATTTCTTTAGATAAAAATTCAACACAAGATTCAATATCTGTCCAATATACTTGCGATGAAGTAAAAAAAACACCATTAAAAACTGTTTAATAAAACATGAATTGTACTTACCTCTGTATAATTGAATATTCACTGAGAAAGAAATAATTACCATGAGTCATTCAATTGCCGACGTGCCGTGAGTCTACTGCGTGCATATGTGCCGTGTTGTGTTTCGGTAAGAAATAAACAAAGCCACTTGCACGCGGCGCTCTCTCTCAAGGTCTCCCGTGCGGAGCGCATGCTTCTCATAATCGCGTCTTATACCGCACTATACCGAGTCTTGACGAATTGTCATGTCAAATACAAATACGTCACATAACGCGCAACAGATTAGTCTTCAAATATCGAAAAGGAGGACATGTAGGAGGACACTTTTAGAGGGAGGACAGAACTTACAAAAGAAGGACTGTCCTCCCTAAAGGAGGACGGTTGGTCACCTTATCAATGAACAAAGAATTACAGTTCTTATTTGCTCAAAAACATTATTTGCTCCATACTGTTGTATCATGTGTTCTAGAATAAGTTAAATATGAAGTTCTAGATTAGAGATTTCACTGGTTCTAGAGTGTGGTTGTGTTGAATGTTGGCTTGTCGCCTTTCCTGAAACTCTGTTTATGAAGCTCTGCATTTTATGTTTGAATATTTGATTTCTAAACTATAGTTCCAGTAAAGTTTCTATCGCAGATAAACTCTGTGATTCTTCATATACTTTGGGACCATTTGAAAACTAAAAAATGGGATATTCTGCAGTTCTGGCATGCTTTCTGACTCAACTCAGGATCAAATTAGCAAAGCACCTTGTAGAAGTGAGGTTTTTCAGGCTGGATACTCATCCTCTTTTCTGTAGCCTTAAAATGATCTCAAATTCTCAGTGGAAGGCACAGTGAACAAACCAAGAAAAAGGAAAATAATTACTATGCAATTACTCAACTTTTAAGATGCTTTTTTGGTCTGTAATATTGGTTATTAAGGGACACCACTTATTTAAATTATTGCAGAAGAAACAAAAAAAAAAAATGATTGAAAGTTCAAGAGTGTTGCCAGTCTTCCTGGAAACAGAAAAATGAAGACTGCCATTGTTCTGACGAAGCTCGCATAATTTTCCGGTACTATGGACATGACTTTTGCAGGTTTTCTACCAGCAGTAATAGATGCAGATAACACCATATTTCTAATCAGGCCCAGCTCTAGATATTTTGATGTCCAAGACAAAGTCTTATTCTGGTGCCCCTTATGGTTTGGCTTATCTTCCAATTTTAGGAATTTTAAAAAGGCACCATCTTGAGGGAGAGTGGGGGGAGGGCTTCTTCCATGTTTTTTTACCTTTTACCTTTATGATTTTTAGCCACTGGATGTTTTTTCCCACCTTTTCTTGGACATTTTTACTCTACGTGTGCAGTAATTTTAATTACATCAGCACCCACTGTTGCAACAATTCTAAAACTATTCTAACCCTCAAGTGGGTAAGTTGTCTTACAATATGCACTTTAATCTCTTTTTGCTTTTTATTGTGGTTTTTTTTGGCAGTATTACCATTTTAGTGCCTCCCCCCCAAAAAACTTAGTGAAGGTAGGCTAGTGTATACTTGGCCTTAGCATAGACCCATCTACAGTATGTTCCCATTGAGGATACAGTGGAGGAATCGAAGTCCCCTTAAAAAAAGGAAGAAAGCATTGCTATGTAGAAAAGCACCAGTCTCTGCCAACTCTTTCTTCTATGCTTGAAATATGGGTTTGTGTTTCTTGGAGAGACAGGTAAAATAAAAGCTGTAGAGGCAGCAGGAATCTTCATTTGAACTGCAGGGCAGTTTTTAAAGTGCTTGATTAAATATGGCTTACCTCAAAATAATATTCTGAATTGTGCCTCCCTCGATTTTTTCCCCCGAATGAGAAATTTTCTCCCGTCCTTCTATTTCATTTCTCCAAGTGCTTCAGAATTTGCAGAGAATTGCAGCCTCTCCAGGGTTGCCTTAGAGGGGCTTTTATTGATTGCCTTGGGGGTGGGAGTGGGGGGGACGTATGATTACGCATTTATCTGCAGTTTTGCTGGTTCCCTGTGCTGAAGGGTGTTTTTTTTTGAAGGGTATCATGGGGAGGGATTTTAGGCCAGTGGTGAAATTCAATTTTTTCACTACCAGTTCTGTGGGCATGGCTTGGTGGTAGTGATGTGGCTTGGTGGGCATGGCTTGGTGGGCGTGGCAGGGGAAGGATACTGCAAAATCTCCATTCCCAACCCACTCTGGGGCCAGCCGGAGATGGTATTTGCCGGTTCTCCGAACGACTCAAACGTTCCGCTACCGATTCCCCAGAACCTATCAGAACCTGCTGGATTTCACCCCTGCTTTAGGCTAAAAACTGCCTACCATCCTGAGGAGTATGTCAGCAAAAATGTATTTTACTTTGGAGAAACAAAAAAATGAATGAAAAAAAGGTTGAATGAAAATGGCTGAAAAAATGCAGAAGAAGGATCTGGCCCAGCACTACTTATGGTATCAAATTCCTCCTCTGGCCTTTGTTTGCATCTGTTTTTCTTCATGCTATTATTAATAGTCTGAACATGACAAGAAACCATGTTTTATCATGTTAGGCATTTTTCCTCCCCCCGGAATCTGCCCCCCCAACCCATTTTGGCCACAAAGAGGAGTTCTGAACTACGGCTCTCACTTTTAATGAAGTGCAGTTGGATTTTTACATCTGCCCTCTGAACAACAGTTATTCTTTGTTGAGCCAAGCCTGTTTCATAAACCATGGTGTGAAGTTGGCTTACTTCAAACAAAACATACCTCAGATTAGTAATACTTTTGTCCGGATTTGGATGGCCAATTGCTGCTCAGAAATGGGAAAAGAAAACCTTCTGTATTTATCACACCAATGTTCTGAAGCAAAGGATAATGCGTAGCAGTGTGAAGTTTCCTTGGCTTACTATCAGGACTTTACACCATGGCTTATTTTGACATCCCGTCACTTCCACTGGATTATTCTTGTGGATTCTGATTTCCATTTGGCTAGAAATCTGGCGGGCTTTGTAGCGGACACTTGCTTTGATAACTGTGCTGCCTGCAAACATTTCTCATCCCAAGAGCTAACTGTTCTTCTGAGATTTCTTATCCATTCCTCCTTCTGTCCATTTATTGTAGTGGTTTAGCTGCATTGCCTGGTCTGTTATTGAGCCACAAGCTGTTTGTTCCACCCCCTCCTGTGTTTTCTTCTGAAATCTAAGTTAACAGCCATGTGTATATTATTAAACAGGCTGTTGGACAGCAGCCAGAGAAGCCTGGGTGCCAAGATTTAGTGGAGCCTGAACATTGTGTTCTGAGACAACAGTTGTTCAACAAAGTCAGGTAAATTTGAACAACCTTCCTTGCGAGAGCAGAGTGAGGAGCAGTATATAGGACTCCCCACTGCCTTTACCTGTGCTCCTGCTTAACTTGGGAGGTGAATAGGAAAGTATATTTCTATTAGCATTTGGCACAAGTCCAGGCATTCCTCTCTTGGGAACTCCAGACACGTGTTCTCATGCCTAGCAAAGTGGCCCATGAATGGGTTTCTGTCCTGAGACTCAAAGGAACAAGTTTGGGGTTTGTCCTTTTTTGGGGGAGTGGGGGCATTTAAAACATTTGCAGAGTTTCTAGACCTTATTTGTGGCCTTAACAGCATGAAGAAAAAGCAACAGAAGCAAGGACATCATTTTATATTTGCACTGTGATACTCTTGTTATTTTCCATCCAGCTTGTAACGTGTTTGATTTACAGTTTTACAGATGAAAAACCCTCTTTCTGTTCTCTCTAGGACTTACATTTGGGTAATTCTTTCAATAAAGGAAAAGGAAGAGGCCTCTTTCTGCTGCTTTCAACTTTTCTGTCCTTCAAATCTATTCTTTTCTCATATTTATAACAGGCAGATAGCAGAGCTTTGGAATGTTTTTTAAAAAAAGGCAGATCAGAGCAAGGTTACATCTGTCTTGAATTTTGTTCTCTTAACTAGCAAATGCAGAAATAGGACATATGGACAATTGCATCCTTTTGTTTGCATTCTTCTGGAAATACTGTCTCTTGAAATATATAGCCTTCATGACTAGCAGCCACTAATGGCTTTTCCTCCTTGAATGTATCTAGTCGACTAAAAGTAGAGGTAGTCTCGATTTACGACCACAATTGACCCCAACATTTCTCTTGCTAAGTGAGACATTTGTTAAATGAATTTTGCTCCATTCTACGACTTTTCTTGCCATAGTTGTTAAATGAATCACTGCAGTTGTTAAGTTAGTAACATCCTTTCTAAGCTAATCTGACTTCCCCATTGCTGATCAGAAAGTTGCAAAAAGTCATCCCATGACTCCACTGCAGCTGTCATAAATATGAGTCAGTTGCCAAGCATTTGCATTTCGATCACGTGACCGTGGGGAAGCTGCATCGGTTGTAAGTATCAAAAAGGATCATCAACTCACTTTTTTTCAGTGCTGTTGTAACTTTGAGCAGTCACTAAACGAACTGCTGCAAGTTGAGGACTACCTGTGTTGAAGCTGGTGGCCACTACAATATCTTGAAGTCGTACAATGTAGAATCCCTGTTGATCCATTAGCTTTATTGTGTAATTCTACTTTCCCCACATTGTTTTATACAAATTTATCAAATCTTGTACTAATAATCTTTTTCAGTGGTTGCAACCTTATTTCCATAGGAAGTTGCACCATCTTCTTGAAAAATCAGTACTTTTCAGCAGCTCCAGGCCACTGAAATCCTAGTACTTTTAAGCCTACCATGTTTACCCAAAAATAAGACAGGGTCTTATTTTCTTTTGACCCCCGAAATAAGCGCTTGGCCTTATTTCCGGGGAGGTCTTATTATTTTTGAGGTGCAGGAGGCGGCGAGTGTGGTCACTTCATGGCTGCTGTTGTGTTGCAATATTTTCCGGGAGGGCTTGTTTTCAGGGGAGGGTTTATTTTAGCGCATGCGCTCAAAAGCCTGAATTGTCTTGTTATTTGGAGAGCTCTTATTTTCGGGGAAACAGGATACTTTTAACTTTCCAGCTTAGCACCATTTTTCAATAGCGGCTTTGCCCATAGTCTTATTCTCCCTTATAATTCTGTATCTTCCATAACCCCAGCTTCCTTCAGCAGGGGTAACTTAACATGTGGCAACCATTCCTCATTGCATGAATTTAATCATGCTCAATACAGGTAGTCCTCGATTTACAACAGTACATATAGTGGCCGTTTCAAATTATAACTGCACTGAAAAAAGTGACCTATGGCCCTTTTCCACACTGATGACCGTTGCAGCATGTCCATGGTCACATGATTTACGTTTGGATTCTTGACAACTGGTTCATATTTATGCAGTGTACTGGGGATATGTGATCCTCTTTTGTGACCTTCTGGCAAACAAAGTCAAGGGGAAAGCCAGATTCACTTAACAACGGTGTTACTAATTTAACTGCAGCGATTCACTTAACAAAAATGGCAAGAAAATTCATAAAATAGGGCAAAACACAATAAATTTCTCACTTAGCAAGATAAATGTTGGGCCCAATTGTGGTTGTAAGTCGAGTACTACCTATAGTAAGGGAGGAAATGGAATCTTGGTCCATCTGAGGATGTTATCCTAAAGGAACAGAATCTCAGTTTTGTCTCTTTGTTTATTTAGGGCCTTCCTGAATGGACTGTGCCCATGGTCCTTCACATGCTCTGTTAGATAGGGGGAGACAGAGAGATGGTGTCAAGGGGCTAAGGTGCATCCTCAGAGTGCAGTCCTGGATTACCGAAGAAGCTTAGAAAGGCAGCACCTCATGTTCCTTCTCCATTGCTTTTTCGTACTTCATCCTTCTTCCTCCAATTTTTCATGCAGGACCATTGTGGTGAAGTATCCTACAAACCGAGGAAAGGAAGAGATTTCCCCCTCCTTTTGGTAATTTGTCAGAGGCATCTTTTCTCCTCCCCATCCGCATCCTCTGCTAAATGTCCAGAAGAGCGTCTCCTCTAACGTCAGTGGCTATTCACATTCCAGGATTTGGCCTATGTCTTGAGAAAGGCTGGGAACAGGAAATAAACTTCTGGGTCATTATTTGGCTCACAGGGAATGTGTCCCTCCAGTGAGTTTTGGGAAGAATATTTCTGGAATGTGTCATTGGTATTCAATTATGAAGACAACTCTGAAATACCTAACCTCAGCTATTTGGGGCTCCAAGAGTCTATTCTTAGTTATGTATCTCATTGTTACTAACCTTAGTTTTGTCCATAGAAGAACCCCTTACTATATATTACAAGTTGAAAAAAAGAACAACAAATAATTAATCTTGTTCTGAATGAAGGACATCTTCCTTTTTCTCCCGCCAATCCAGTGGATTGGTTAAGAAACACTTCTAATTATTTGTATTATGCTGTTGTTGGTCAGGATGGTTATAAAGCACCAAAGTTTTGGTTGAAGCTAGAGGTTAGGCATTATAAAGATGTGTTAGGATATCAAAAAACATTGAAGAAAAGGAAGAACTAGCTTGTATGGATTTCCTCAGATACAATGCAGTGTAGGTAGTAGATGCATGAAGAGCCATGAAATTTATGGAAATGAGATCGCCTTAGTCACATCAATGCAACTCTATAAACTTCATATTGACATTTCTTTGGAAATACATGAAACTGTGAACTTCTTTGTGTGTGTGTGTGTGTGTGTGTTGTTGTTTTCCATTTTCTCTCACATAATCTTAATTCTAGTGAAATAGGGACAGCAAGGAATGGGCACATTTACTTATTGGTCTTTGCACTCAAGTATGGAGCAGGTATGTCTTGCAATTTCTCCAGGCAAGAAATAGGACATTCTAACAGACTTTATGAATTATGTAAATGAAGCGCGTGTGCATATTTAACACAATTCTGTTTGTTTTGTTCATGAAGAAAGACAGCTCTGGATAGCAAACCGAAACCCTGGCCCTTAGTGATTGGAAACATTGCTTGGCCTCTTCAATTGGCTGAAAGAGTCTGTTCAACTTTCCTGTCGAATTTCCCCTCTGCTGAGATATCATCAGATGCTGCTAACTGATTCCAGAAGGAACCATACATTTTGGCTGGCTTTGTGGGAATGATATTCCGAGGGATTACCTTTTCCTTCCAGATTCTGAAGTTTGGTTGCTATTAGTGCAGTTGCATTCTTTCAGTAGGAGGATTTTTGCTTTCTCCCAGAATTTCTCCCTCCCTATATTTTTGGGAAGCCATAAAGATTTTATATATTTTTCTCAAGGAAGTAGAGTTCACAGAGATCTAGAAAGCAGCTTCTGGAATCTCAAAAATGTTGTCACGCTTGGAGAAATGGAGTGTTCTCCGATCCCTGGACATCCCCATTCTCTTTTGCTCACTTCATTAGTGGCAAGTCAAATGGAAGTAACTGCTAACCCAGTTCAGAATATCATGTGGAATCTCTGTCCCCAGAGACTGAAATCCAATCTGCATACAACTGAGCAGCGTTTATGTAGGAAAGGAGAATATCCATGTAAGCAGTTACTATTATCCTAGGTTGAATTTTGTAAGTGTTTATGTTAGATTATGTAAATTGTTTTTACCCAAATGGTTGCCAGCCCTGATTGCTGTTTACCATAGTTTGATGTAATCTATTTGCTTCTATATAATGAGAATCCAATTTATAAGCAGTTAGTAGGCAGATATCCCTTTCCCTAGCTGGCTGCCTAACTGTGGGCTGCTCTTCTTAGAGAGAATTGCCTAGTGTGTTCTTTGTAGTTTCTTGGCAATATACATGTTTCTTCCAGGCATCTACATTTTAGTGCCTTGGAATGTCTTTGCAAATGGAGCAGCCCAGTCTGTAAGATGGGAAACTGAAGGTCTTAAACCACTTGTAGGATTCAGTTGTTTTACTACTGGTTCTGTGGGCATGGCTTGGTGGGTGTGGCATGGCTTGGTGGGCGTGGCAGGAGAAGGTTACTGCAAAATCCCCATTCCCTCCCGATCAGCTGGGACTCGGGAGGCAGAGAATAGATGTGGGTGGGGCCAGTCAGAGGTGGTATTTACCTGTTCTCTGAACTACTCAAAATTTCTGCTACTGGTTCTCCAGAACTGGTCAGAACCTGCTGAATATCACCTCTGTCTTAAACCTTCTCTCTCAGAAGTTCTTTAGATCAACTCTCTCTGATCCCACCTTCCTCCCAGGTGTAGGGGCTTTGTAGTCTGTGCCGCCAACACCTCAGGGTCACAGAGTCTGGTATCGTTTTCTCTAAGCTTGGTCTTTAAGAAGAATGGGGCTTCCACAACGTCCACTGCCATTCTGGTGAATATGCCCTCTCCTCGTTTAGCAACTGCAATTTGTTCCTTAAATTGTAAGCCAAATGGTTGCTAAACAACATGTTCGCAAAGTGAACTGCATGACTGAAAGCAAGTGATTGACTGCAAAGATCATGGGTTGCTGCTACCTTGTTCATATAAAGTTCTCTCATGAAGAATATTCAAATACTACTCCCTCTCAGGCGTAACTTGTGGTCCAGTGTAGAGATGTAGGTGTAAGTGCATGCATTGGTCAGAAAATGATTTAATTGTTTTATTCTCATTGTATTCATGAATTGTTGCTAAATGATAAAGATAACTGCGAAACGATGAGTAAAAATAAAAAGGGAATAAAATGTATTCTAGTCTTGATTATACTTTCTTCCCCTTTCTCGAGATAAATCAACCTCGTAAGAGATAAACACATGTTATTTTTTTTAAAAAATTCCTCAAAACCTAGCCCTAGGATATATGAAGCCTGATTTACAACGTATCTGCAGTGCTCCAGGCAAACCACAAGATAGGACTAGTTTACTAGTGAACCAGCTGCATATCCTGGATGGCCTTTAAGAGCAGCTCCCTGTGTTTCTTTGTCCATGGACTTTCCCTGGCTTCTCAGGGTTATTTCAGCCATTTATTAGATTTATTACACATTGTCAATAAAAGTCAGAACACCAAATACAAGTTGGACAGAATTGACCTCGTAGACGACCCCCAGTCTGTCAAGGACCTAGGAGTACTCATCTCAAATGATTTAAGCCCTGAGCCCACTGTAACAGCAAACTCTTAATGTCCAAAAAGGCATTAAGAGTTGTTAACCTAATGTTGTGAAGCTTCTTCTCCAGCAGCATTGTACTGCTAACTAGGGCATATAAAACCTTTGTCAGACCAATTGTCGAATACAGCTCGTCTGCCTGGAATCCACATTGTATATCGGACGTTAATACTATGGAGCAGGTCCAGAGTTACTTCACGAGAAGAGTACTCCACTCCTCTACTCACAATAGAATCCCTTATGCCGCCAGGCTTGAAATGTTGGGCTTGGACAATCTGGAACTGCTCCACCTGTGGTATGATCTAAGCACAGTACACAAAATTGTCCACTACAACGTCGTACAACTTCTGTCAACAACTTCTTCAGCTTCAACCGCAATAATATACGGGCAAACAATAGATACAAACTTAAGGTAAACCACTCCAAACTCGATTGCAGAAAACACGACTTCTGCAACAGAGTGGTCAACGCCTGGAATGCGCTACCTGACTCTGTTGTTACATCCTCAAACCCTCACAGCTTCAACCCCATTCCTAAGAGGTCCATAAAGGGGGCGTGCATAAGCGCACCAGCATGCCTTCCATCCCTGTCCTACTGTCCCCATTTATTTGTATTCATTTATTTCGTTCATGCCCATGTTTATATTAATACCTGCTATCT